>NC_081167.1:22732709-23025209 GCF_012432095.1 Onychostoma macrolepis | reverse complement strand
ACGCTATGTATAATCACATATTTGTATAAATAACGGGGTTTTTTTCATTTTTTGTCTGTAGGTTGTGTAGTCTGACTTTGAAGAAGCTAGTGGTGATGAAGGAACTTGACAAGGAGCTGATTTCTGTCGTCATCGCGGTCAAGATTCAGGTTAGTAATCAGCTCCATAAAGTGTATGATGTTTTTCAACAGCAGTGTGTCTAGATTTTTTGCAAAAAAGAGCACAACATTTACAAGTTTAGAGACGACAATCAAATATTCTAAGAGGGTTACAATACATGAGAAATGAATTAAAGTGTATTATATCGTAAAGTATTATTAAGAGTCACCAAAAATACAATTTTCGTCAATGCAGAATGATGATGAATTCCTTATGGCAAAATTTTCAAGGTCCAAGGTCCAAAAAGCATTTCAATAAATAAAATCCAGGAACATGAGGAAAAATTCCAGCACTACTTGTGATAAGGAGATATTTATTATAACAATACCTTTTATTGACCATGCATGGTCAATAAAAGGTACTGTTATAATAAATATCTCCTTATCACAAGTAGTGCTGGAATTTTTCCTCGCGTCCCTATATTTAGTTGTTCTCATGCACCTTGTGAGAGGTAAAGTTGCTCCAGCTTCTACCCCATAATAAATAAAATCCCAAATTAAGTGGATAATTGTTTCTTTAAAGTGATGACACAAGGAACAATTGGGTGAAATACAGATAAAGTGACTGTTTGTGTCTGTAGGGCTCCAAGCGAATCCTGCGCTCTCACGAGATAGTGCTGCCCCCTGCTGGTGGGGTGGAAACTGATCTCGCTCTCACTTTCTCACTACAGGTAAAGATATCTTCAAAACACACTTTTTCAAATTGCTCAGTCATATAAATGGCTCTGAACCAGAGTCATTTACACTTCTTACTGCTTACACTGCATCTGAACTGCTTACATTGACAGCTGCCTTGCCTGACAAAGAACCTCATAAGTGATTGATTTGGAACACTCTGCTGCACTCTTTGCAATGCATTATACATACAAGTATACATGCTGCACTACTTTAAAATTAAAACAAAAGGAAGATATCATAGAAACAGCCTTTGCTTCGAAAGTGTGTCTATGATGCCTGTAAATGGTCCCTGTGTAGGCAGCTTACTAGGTTTTGAAACTGAGCCAATATTGCTTTTAAGACATAATTACAATGTGCTCTGAATCATTCTAGAGTTTATGAAATTGAGTTTGATGGTTTTCCTGTCTCTCTCCTTTTTGTACATGTTTGTGTGTGAATAGTACCCTCATTTTCTGAAACGCGAGGGAAATAAATTGCAAATCCTGCTTCAGCGGAGGAAGAGGTACAAAAACCGGACAATTTTGGGTTACAAGACGTTGGCTGCTGGTTCTATAGACATGGCAGAGGTATTTTGGATATCTCAGTGAGGTTAATAGTCACTTTTGAAGCATATACAATGCTTACATGCTGATTTGTTTATGTGTGTAGGTGATGCAGCATCCTGCTGAAGGTGGGCAGGTCTTGGCTCTTTGCAGTAATCAGAAGGAGTTACTGGGTAAAGTTGCTGAGATTTGGATCTATTCCCTGTCCAGTCAGCCCATAGACCACGAGGAGGCAGCCATTCTGGGGCAGAAAATCAAATGTTCTGGTAAAAAAAAAAAAATCATCCGCACATACACATCAATTTTTAATTAGTCTAATGGCAATTTTCCACTGCGTGATACGGCTCGGGACAGCTCGGCTCGGCTCGGTTTGTGTTTCCACTGCAGTTTAGTACCACTAGAGTGGGCAGGATTATACACATCTCCCCATCAAGCTCTCACTGGATCTGCTCCTCGGCTATCAACAACAAGAATGTCTGTACTTCCTCAACAGACCACGTAACAGCCATTTATTGGTTGTTAAAAAAGGTGCGTTCGTTCAAAAAACAAAAAAACTAAATTGCGTTTGATCATTTGCTGGCTGTGCTGATTTAAATCTAGCGGGTCTGGTGTCTCGTGTCGCAAGTTCAATGATGTAGCGCGCAGGTAGTGACTAATCGGTGATCAGCAGGGTTTACATGTCACATTTTGATAACGGTACGTCTCGCTTGGACCCTCAGACCGAGGTTGTACTGAAAAAAGTACCAGGTACTGTACCCAGTGGAAAACCCCCCAAAAGTGAGCTGTACCGTGCAGTGGAAAAGCGCCATATGACATGTCCCTGGCAATAACAAATTGTTCTTTATATGTGATGTGAAGTTATAGCACCTTATCACATTTAAGCATGAGTTGCTGTGCACATTATTCATAAAATTAAGTTAATTTCTTACAAAAAGTTTATTAATGATTATTCGAAATGTACAGTATATTCTGTTTCAGACCAGACATACAAATTCTCTATTATAGTACCAAACTCATTTAAATCCATTAGTTATATATAATGGACTATCTAACCAACTTCCGTGTCAACTCAACCAGAGGTCCTCACCTCAAATTTTTGATTTTGCTAATATTTTTTCTGAAGAAAGATAAGCATGTATAGTGATGAAAGCTAAAATATTAAATGTCGTGGATGAATATTTACTGAGCAATCCACTATTTGGTAGAGGGGGGTCAAAATGGCCATTTTCACCTGAGATTCAGAGCTAAATTACAGGGGGTTAAAAATGACTTCAGAAAGATGGCAGCATCATAATGTTATTTTTACACAGATATTGGTAGGTCTGTCAGTAAAATCTGTTGACTTTAGCAGTCTTTGTTGCATTATGTGCCAATGGTGACCATTAAAAAATGGGGAAACAGCACTTTTCAAGTTTTTTTTCTCCAAAGTTTGCAGGCCTGTAACTCAAGAAGTATTAAAGATATCTTAATGCCCTTTTAGATATTGGGTCTTAACAAACTTTTCTTTTGACACCTTCATTTTTAAGGCCCTATATTTTTCAGTTCCAGAGATATTGGAATTTCAATATGGCTCCAGGAGTAAATCGTTAAATTGTACACATTTTTAGTGGTCAAAAACTAAATGTGGGTCAGTTTGCAAAAATATGATACTACTTTTTTTTTTTTTTTAAAGAGGAATGTCTGAAAAACAAATAATGTTGAAACTAGAAATGTATCTCGTTTCCTTCTGTTAAAACAATTGCATTGAACATAACTGTCCAAGTGCCATAAATATTATTTTTCCCAAGTTTGCGTGCCTATAACTCAAGAAGTCTTAAAGATATCGCAATATGATTTTAGATTCTAGTTCTTAATAAACTTTTCTTTTGGAATCTTCATTTTCAAGGCCTTACATCATTCAGTCCCAAAGATAGGGGGGTCTCAGTGAGGCTCCAGTTGAATATTACCCATTTTCAGTGGTCAAAAACCAAATGTTGGTCACTTTGTATATAGTCTATACTTATTTAATTTAAAGAACAATGTCTGAGGAATGAATAATGTTGAAATTAGAATTGTATCTTGTTTCCCTCTATCAAAACAATATGTATAATACATACCTGTCAGAGTGCTTAAAATACACTGAAATGGACAAGCTAAGGTACATTAGCATTCTTTCAGTCATCCATTCATAAGATTCTATATTTGAATCAGTTTCAGGGATATTTTGAAGAAGGGATTTTGTTCATTTTAACAGCTTCTGAAGCTACCAAGAGTTCAGATATGCAGTATTGTAGCATGTTTGAAACCCATCCCATGCCTCCTAGGGAAAAGTGGCTGCTTTTACCACACATTGCATTCACATCAATAAACCAAGATTTCTCCTCATCTGGATTAATTATTAGAATTTATTTTTCTTTTTTATTGTTATATTATGTGAAGGTTCATCAGATTAAGTAGTATCTACTGCTAAAGGGCATATTTGGCAGAATCACTGATAGTATCTCAAACATTTAAGATCTCTCACACTTGTAATAATTAACACTGGGTAATTCTAAACCCCAGGTAAACAGGATCCTGAGTAATCATATTTTACATTTCACACTGTTCATACTTTACCTAGAGTTAACAATTATTCCTGGTCATTCATAATCTGATGAATTCTTCAGATATTCTGCTTTAAATACAACTAGATAAAAAATGTTTGTCAAGACCAACTTTAGATTGGCTTGAGAAAGCCTAGCCTGAAAGTTTAAAGCAGCTGTAAATGCCTGTAGTTTGAAAATTTAGATAAATTAGAAAATTAGCATGTTGCTAGCATGATTAGCATGCAGTTAGCATGTTGCTAATCATGTTTCTAGCATGATTACATTGTTGCTAGCATGTTGCTAACATGATTAGCATGTAGTTAACATGTTGCTAATCATGTTTCTAGCATGTAACTAGCATAATTAGCATGACGTTAGCATGTTGATAGCAGGCTGCTAGCATGATTAGCATGTTACTAGCATAATTCTGGCATGTTCTGTGTGTGTGTATATATATATATTAGTGCTGTCAATCTATTAAAAAATGTAATCGCGTTAATCACAGTCATGGACTGTGATTAATCATGATTAATCACAAATTTAAAATACTAGGATTTACCTGTAAATGTGTTGAAATAAAGAAGTGCATGACAAACTAGTTTAAGGAAACAGAACCTTTCACACTTCCGCCAGGTATGATTGCCTTATTATTCTTTTATCATTATTCTTTTGTTTTTATTCAGCCTTTATACTGGCAATTAAACGTTTACCAAGCCACATCCCAGTATACATTTACCCAACTATTATCAAAAGTATTTCTAAATAAATACAAAACAACATTTTCTTGCGACCGTATGTGAAGTATTATGACAAAATGCATTATGAAGAAGAATTGGACCTGTTCTCCAGGTGCATTAGAGCTAATATTAGCATCATGCTTCATAAATCAATTTATGAGATTAATAGTACACTTTTATTCAGAACTCACTTCAAACCAGCATCGAGTGTTTGTAATAACTTCCTTTTGCGATCACATGTGGAATTTGGTTGTTTACTGTTGTTAAAATATGCTATTTATAGCCTTTTATATCGCTGCACAAATTAGCATTTCAAATGTACACATTCAACTCAATAAAATCACATACAAATATCCTAACGGAATCGTGTGTTTATTATCTTATATAATCTATAGTGTAAAAGCCTTAACATGTATGCTCTGGCTGAAACTCACGTTGTTTGTGATGTTACAACCGCCTCTCCGTTCTTAAGTTGTCAGGTATACATTCCAAGTATAATACACATTTGTAAAAGGATCTATTTTTATTTGTCTATACACTTTGGGCGGCCATGGTACATTATAAAAGTAGCCCTAAAAAACCGCAACCCATGGCTCTGTAATTTTTACCGCGACTGTATTTTCAAAATAGCCCACGTTAACGCGTTAACGTTGACACCCCTAAATATACAGGTGCATCTCAATAAATTAGAATGTCGTGGAAAAGTTCATTTATTTCAGTAATTCAACTCAAATTGTGAAACTCGTGTATTAAATAAATTCAATGCACACAGGCTGAAGTAGTTTAAGTCTTTGGTTCTTTTAATTGTGATGATTTTGGCTCACATTTAACAAAAACCCACCAATTCACTATCTCAAAAAATTAGAATATGGTGACATGCCAATCAGCTAATCAACTCAAAACACCTGCAAAGGTTTCCTGAGCCTTCAAAATGGTCTCTCAGTTTGGTTCACTAGGCTACACAATCACGGGGAAGGCTGCTGTTTCTGAAATTTGGTTGATTTGACACGGAATGACCCTCCTCTATTGTTATTAGCATGTATTTTTTTCCTTATTCATAATTTAAAATATTCAGAATATTTTTTGTCATAACAGATTTCAAAAGAAAAATATATCCATTTTTCATGCTATACATTATAACAGAGATTCCTAAACTTTTTTTGTCAGCCGAACCCCTTTGACCTGAATGTTTACTTGAAGTACACCCTGAGATTTTAAGTTTTTATTTACTTTTTTTTTTTTTTTAATGACTTTTTTTTTTTTTTTTTATTAATGATTTTTTTAGCTGAAACCCTCGTGACCAAACCTCAGTTTGGGAGACCTTCATTATAGTGCTTTAATGCTTTAACTGATTTAATGTCCTTTTATTTATTTGTTTATTTATTTATTTTTATTTAAAGCAAAAAAATATCTATTAATGTCCATTTATGAGTTATCAAGCATTATTTAAAAAGTCATTATTGGTTTATTACCGGTTCATTACTAGCTGGAACAATCGGTATTCAGGACTGGGCCTTTCCTTTTTCTAATATTGTTTATTTGACTTGGTAGATAATTACTCAGAAGAAGAGTATGAAAGCTTCTCATCGGAGCAGGAGGCCAGTGATGACGCAGCTCAAGGACAGGTAAATACAAACACACACACAAACAGAGCTACCTCACTTCCCTCTTTTTCTGATGACTTGTGAATGTGCATGCTCCTCAGGATCTTGAGGATGACGAGTACGAGATGAGGAAACCAAAAAAGCAGAGGAGGTCAATAGTCCGGACGGCATCGATCACCAGGGTAAGAATGCCAGAGAACAATGAGAATTTACTCACAGTCATCGCTGTCAGATGTGATCGTGTAGTAAACAGACCGTTAATATGAGTGTGTATGTCTGTGTGCTTCTCTTTCTCCATTAGCAGCAGAACTTTAAGCAGCGTGTGGTGGCATTGCTCAAACGGTTCAGAGTTTCTGATGAGGTGGGTAAATATAGAGTATATTTGTTTTTTAAATGTATAAATACATGTTAGTCAGGTTGTGCAGGTTGACTTGTGTGGTGAACCAGTAAGTTTTGTACAATTTGTTTTCCATCTCAGTGGACCAAATCCGTGTTTGTGTGCAACTTAGTTTGTGTTTAACTAAATGTACTTTAGATTTACTAGGACCTCTCACCTCTGACATGATAGGTAGTCTAAATATTATCAAGTCAAGCCAAGCCACTTTTATAATGTAGCGCTTTATAAAATACAGATTATTCAAAGCAGCTTCATAGTAATAAAAAGGAAAATGAGGCAAATTCAAATTCTGCTGTAAAGCAGCTCTAAAAAGACAACAGTGTCATTATTTAGCTCCATACAGTTCAGTTTATTAACTGTGTAAAGTTCATGATTGATAAAACATATTTAATTAATCTATACAGAAGACAATAATTTCATCATCCAGCTCAATTCATTTCAAGGATTGTTGTCATCTGATAGTGTCAGTGCAGTCAAATCAACAATATTACTGAATTATAAGTGTCCTTTAAACCACAACTAAGCATGCCACAAGAGTGGCAAGGAACTCGGACTCCATCAGGTGACAGAAATGGAGAAAAAACCTAAAGAGAAACCAGGTTAATAAATAAGTTGTAGGTTGTAATATATTAGTTGATTTCTTCTCCTGTTGTATGATTCTGTTCAGTCTGTGATCAGTCAGCGGACACAAGGCCTGACCCTTGCCTGGCTCCACAGATTAATTTAGCTGTGCATAATCAGCACTGCTACGGAAACCCAATCCTTGTTTGCTGTTAATCTTGCCGAGTGGAGTTCTGCACAATGAGAGCAGGACTGACACAAGGACTTTGGCTATAATATTCTTACTGCTTCTGCGGTGTATAGTATGTATACTGTAAGCATTATGCAAATGTATATACTGTATGCCTAAAACTAAATGCGCTGCTGTAGTTACAATTTTTACCCACAAAAATGCCCACAGTGCAAAGTACTGGATTAAAACTTAAATGTTTTTACGTTTAAAAAAAAAAAAAAAATTGAACTGTTATTGTTGACACATTTTACACATAATTGGATTTAAAAAAATACTTGCTTATACCATGCAATGTGAGGAGGTCATGTGACAAACATGGTATAAAAAAAGTTTCAAAATTGGCAGTATACAGTATATCCACATAGTATTGAGTAAGTAGTAAGCTACACTGTAAAAAGGGAATGTTGACTTAACTTAAAAAAATTGAGGAAACCTGTTGCCTTAAAATTAAGTACATAATAATAATAAAAAGTTAATTGAACTTGACAATTAAATTAACTTATTTTTTTAATTATCATTTACTTAAAAATTTTAAGACAACGGGTTTCCTCAATTTTTTTTTAAGTTAAGTCAACTTATCACTTTTTACAGTGTAGTATTTGGTTCCTGCACTATTCTATATATTCAACAAGTTTGACATATAACCAGTAAGCATGAAAAAAGAAAATGCTGCCCACAGCAAAATAAACACATGCCACTTTGGGTTCAGAGGTCAGTCGTCTTCTGAAGGACAGGAAGTGTGTGGTGATGTGCAGAAGCAGCAGTGATGTCCAGCAGGACAGAAACATGATCTCATCAGCATTGTGCCTCGGGTTACTTCCTGTTCTGACAGGACACTGATTCTTATTATGGAACCGTCTGAAATCTGACCGAAGATTTTCACAAATATTTTATATTAAAGGAAGTTATTTAGCAGCTAAAATTGTCAGTAGGGTTATGTTTGTAAATGAGTACTAGCTTACAACTTACTAAATATTGACCAGTGTATACTGTATACTGACTGCTATTTCAAAAACAGTAGTACGAGAAGTGGTATAGCCATTAATCAATGTAACATCTCAAGCAGTAGTGTGCTGCATTGTTGTCACGTGACCTCTTAATGTTGCATGTTTCATTTAGCAAGTGGAGTCTCTGCATAGTGTGGAAATGGATTTTTGTCCACTTTGTGTAAAACAGTATTGTTATTGTGAACTATCCAATATGGATTCTGTTAATCAAAATAAAGCTGAAATTAAATAAAATATAAATATTGGGTGAAAAACTTTGAAATGTTGCTTTGACAGCCACCTGAAATGAAATGAGTTTAAATTCTGATATGACTAAAACTAAAACTGAAATAAATACAAAATTTGGAAAATAAAATTTAAAAAGCTAATAGAAATACTTTTTATATAATATTTTTTAACTAATAAAAATGACAAAAACAACAGAATTAGTACAAAATGTACAGTCAAAATCAAAACTAAAAAATAAAAGCTAAATATGATTTCAAGAATAAATTCCTAAATAAATACTGCAATAACACTGGTGTAAAAATGTTATTTGGTAGTCCAGTCAAATAATAAATAAATAATGAGTTAATTTAAGTTATTTGTACTATATCATATGTAATACACAATGGTAACTCAAAGTGCTTTACATAAAAAATTTTTTTAAAGTAGTATGCTGTTGTCAGCCTAGTCAAAATCAATGATGAACTTCATCTGAGACTGAGCTTTTTTTTTTAAATGACTTTAGTGCATTTAGCTCATTCAGCAGCAGCTTGTTAAACTCTGTTAAGAAGCCAGATTTACCCTGAACATTGATGGCTGCAAACATTCCTTGATTGATTTCCTCTCTCATTAATAATGTCCAGGAACATCACATGGCTCTTTGGATCGATTGCCCCGCCGCTGAGTCTGAGCATTCTCTGTTTCATCAGATTATGCTTGACCCTCTGTCTCACCATCCCTCACTCTTCTGCCCTTTACATTCATGCAGTTCAAATGAGGAATAAATAATGTTTAAATGTTTGTAGGTGTTAGACTCGGAGCAGGACCCAGCCGAGCCGCCTCCAGAAGTAGAAGAAGACCTGGATCTGGAGAGTTTAGACTTTGAGAATCCGAGCGACAGTGGACCGGATCTGGATGATGATGAAAGTGTTCTCAGCACCCCAAAGCCCAAACTCAAGTATGTTGAGAAGAGATAGTGTTTATTTAGTGCTATATCTGTTAATGTTGAGATGCGTGTTATTTTATTTGCCGTTGTGTGTTTACCTTTTTGTGTCTGTGTGTGGTTTAGGCCATATTTCGAAGGAATTTCTCTATCCAGCTCTCAGACAGAAATTGGCAGCATTCACAGCGTTAGGAGTCACCGAGAGCCGCCCAGTCCAGTAAGAACTCATTCATGTGTTTAGAAGACATTTAAATGCACACATAACATACACTTAAACTGACTTGAAATAAAGCTAATACTAACCTAATACTAACCCTTTCCAAATATATATGTGCCATTCAAAAGTTTGGGGTCAGTAAGATATTTTGTTTTGTTTTTTAAAGAAATTGACATTTTTATTCAGTGAGAACACATTAAATTGATATTTAATATATATAATATATTATTTATATATATATTATATATTTAATATATAAAAGATTTGTTATAAAAGATTTCTTCAAATAAGTGCTCAGAATCCTACAAAAATATTTCCACAAAAATATTAAGCAGCACAACAGTTTTCAACATTGATGGTAATAAGAAATGTTTCTTACTGGAGTAATGGTTGCTGAAAATGTTGGTTTGCCATCAAAATTATATATCTAGAATATTGAAATAGAAAACAATCATTTTAAATTGTATTAATATTTCACATACTGATCATTAAAGACTTCTTCAGAAACATTAAAAAATCTTATTGGCCCCAATGTTGGAATGGTTATATATATATATATATATATATATATATATATATATATATATATATATATATATATATATATAGTCATTATTTTTAATAAGTTGTCCCCATGAGGAGGAAGTATAAGCTAGGTTAGAAACATAAACACTTCAGTTTAATCACTCCTGAGCTAACTCTCTACCGCTCTCTCTCTTTCTCTGTTCAGATGGATCCTGATAAAATAAGGGCTGTAGGTGGAAAGTTTCAGATGGATAATGAATCTGATAATGTTTCAATGGTACGTCCTTCAATATTGTAAGATATTCACTGAATATCAGATCAAGACTCACATGTCTGTTTTGAGATGAGCTCTGGCAGATGCTCTAAAGCTGAATCACAGATAATGAATCACTCACACTGAATCGACGTGGTGTGGTGGCAAGAGGGCAAAACAATAGTAATCAAAACAGAAATTCTGAACGGAATTTCAATGTAATTTTGAAGTGTCAAACTCAAATACTGAACTGAAGTGTCAAAAAATATAAAATTTTATATATATCTTTTCTGCCGATATAACTTATTTGGCTTTTATAATGTGCCTTTTATCTTACATTAAGTTTCTTGTTTCTTTTGTGTCCCTTCCTTGTCTCACAACATGTGGATATGAGTGTTAAGACAAATCTCTGTGTATCAGTTTAAACTGTTTTTCTAAGTGAATTTGTTTGCATCATCCCTCAAAAATGTTTACAAAAGTACCCATGTATTTTTCCTATATATTAAAATGTTTTAGTAATAATTATTATTATTATTATTAGAAAAAAAAGTTGAGTTAACATTGTTGTTAATATTACTGTTTATTACTATGTATTGTAATATTAATGCATTTAAATAATTATTAATACGTTAATTATATAATAATAATAACAATTAAACAATTTATTTATTTATATATATATATATATATATATAAAATGTATATTGTGTTACGTGTTTTTGCAGTTTTAATATGTGTGTCTTTGGGTTTTAGGGTCATCCTGAGGTTGTGACCCCGACCACAGAACTGGAGATGATGGACAACATGGACACTTTCATGGAGAGGTTGCCTCCTACTGGCCGGATGACCAAAACTGAGTCACTTATCATTCCATCCAACCGGTGAGGATGCATAACCCTTTATCACTTCGGTTAGATGAAGAGAGTATACTGTCAAGGTGCTGTACATTTTTTCTTTTTAAACAAAGCTCTCTCTTGTGGGTTATTTTGTCTATCCTGTTTAGTGTTTTTGTTAAAAAATAAAAAGGTTCTGCAATATGAAAAACTTTCTCTATCTGAAGGGTGGAGCCAAAGTTGGCAGGGCGACGGGGACGAAGCACATCACTTAAAGAGAGACAGACCAGTCGACCGCCCAACGAGAGAGCCAATAGTCTGGACAACGAGCGCTCGTTTGACACACGCTGCCACCTACAGGTCAGATAAGATCTCACTGCACTCAACAAATAGACTCCAGTTATGAAAAAGAAGCAGCAATTTTTACTTTTATTTGAACTAATTATGGTCTCTGTCCGGTTAGATTCCACGCAAAACGGTTTATGACCAGCTGAACCACATCCTGGTGTCAGACAGCCATCTCCCCGACAGCATCATCCTCATTAACACCTCAGACTGGCAGGGCCAGGTATGATTGACAGCTGTCAACACAACAGGGCAGTTTCTGTGATGGCACATATTGCAAATTATCAGCTGTAGATTTTGGCTGATGATATAAAGCTTACATGTTGGTATCATTTTGTATAGATTTTTATTTATATAGATAAAGCATAATAGAGTTATTTTTGCAAAAATCAGTATAAAAAATACAGTAAAAATATATTTGCAGTTTTAAATGTTCTTTTTTTTAATATATTTTCAAATGTAATTTATACAACGGCAAATCATGATTGTGGAAACTTTTTTTGATTTAATGGAAGGTCCTCCTTTATTTGAAATGGAATTAACAATGTAAAACTCTTTACTGTCACTTTTGATCAATTTAATGCATCCTTACAAAATAAAAGTACTCATTTCTTTTCAAATAAATTGTACCGACCCCAAAATTTTGAATGGTAGTGTATATTTTAATAACCATGACCAGTGTTGGGGAAAGTTACTTTTAAAAGTAATACATTACAGTATTGCGTTACTCCATAAAAATGTAACTAATTGCATTACGTTACTTTTGGGTCACGCTTGCTTGCTTGTTTTAATATAAAAGTTCTGTCTGTACAGTAGAGAGTTTGCTTAAACCTTTCAGTAGTGCATTCTGGATATCATGAAGAAAAGGATGCAGGAGAAAGTTCAACGCTCTTCAGCAATAAAAAACCAAACTAACAAATATTATGTTTATCTAAAGTAAATCTTGTTCATTAGTATGGTTGCATTGGATCATCGACGGTCAGCAACAAAGACATTAGTTAATAAAAATAGGATTTTTTATTATGTTATTTAACATTTAATTATTGCATTATTATTTAATTACATATTGCATTTTTTATTCATTTTGAGGAATACTGAATCTGTGTGTTTTTTTGGGGGGGTTTTTTGCAAGTGAGATGAGCAAATGCATGTTGACATTTGGTTTAGAACTACAGTAAGCATCATGTTTACACAGCGCACACAATGCCTCTGCGCTTACTCCCGATTTCTCTCAACATGAGGACAGGAGAGCTGTCAGGCAACAATGTGAAAACAAAGTATTTTGAAAACAAAATGTTACTTACTTGAAAAAGTAATCTGATTACGTTACTCGTGTTACTTGTAATGCGTTACCCCCAACACTGGCCATGACTAAATTAATCTACTAAATGAAATACTTAAATTATAAATATGATTCATAAGCATTTGGAATAATAAGCCTGACATCAGTACAAAAACAGATTGATGTATGTAACCCTCTTCCTGTCTTTTTGTCTCAGTATGTATCTGAGGTGTTACAGAATCACGGTCTTCCTGTTGTGTGTACATGCACCACGGCTGACATACAGGCTGCGTTCAGCACCATCATCTCTCGCATACAGAGATTGTGAGTCAGACACTTCATTTCTTCTTCATGCTTCTGCTATTTGGTTTCTAGTTTTTCCAGGATAGTGACACACTATGCACTTATTTCTTCTTTTCTCTTTCTCTCTAGTTGTAACAGTAACTCAGTCACACCGTCTCCTGTGCGGATCGGAGTAGCAGGAGCTCAGCATTACCTGTCTGTCGTTTTGCGTTTGTTTGTGGATCACCTGACACATAAAACCCCCGACTGGCTCGGATACCTGCGATTCCTTATCATCCCTCTTGGTAAGTGCAGGAGTCACGGAAAAAAATGAGCAGTCACTGGCCAATAAAACGCTACCAGAAGAGCTAAAAAAAAAAAAACATGTATGTGTTTGTAGGGGTTCATCCAGTGGCTAAATATCTGGCCAGTATAGACTACAGATATAACAGCCTGTTCCAAGACTCAGCGTGGAGAGATCTTTTCCACAAACCAGAAGCACCAACATCAGGTAACCTTCTCTGATATACTCTTTCACTCTTCATTCCATCCATCTGCAAATTAAATAAATAAAAACGGTACACTTTAATACCAAATATATTATAAGGATATATGATTCGAAATGTTTAAATAATAAATTAAATTAAATATTTTAATTATATATTTTTATATTGTGAAATATATTTTATATTCTATTTTTTATCGTTTAAATAATATAAATAGAATATATACTATATTTCTATTACATAAGTGTAATATATTTTATATTATTTTGTATTGTTATTAAATAATTAATAATGATTTTAAAATATATTTCAATTGTGTATTTTTATATACTGATATAATATTTTTTTCAATTATGTAATTATTAAATAATTTTAAAATATATATATTAATATAAATGTAGATTTATTTAAAAAAATGTTTATATATATATATATATATACACAGTCATGGCCAAAAATATCGGCACCCTTGGTAAATTTGATTCAAGAAGGCTGTGAAAATTAATCTGCATTGTTAATCCTTTTGATCATTTATATTCACAAATATCTAACCTTTCATTGGATAGTAATAATTTAAAATGGGGGGAAATATCATTATGTAATGTTTTTCTCTAATACACGTTGGACACAATTATTGGTACCCCTAGAAATTCTTATGAGTAAAATATCTCTGAAGTATATTCCATTCATATTCACAATTGTGAGCACTCCAGGGTGATTATGAACATGAAATTATCCAGCCATGGCTTCCTGTTTCACAGAAATATAAATAGGAGGGAAAACAAAGGCCAAATTCCCTTAATCATGCATCACAATGACAAAAACCAAAGAATATATTTCTGATGTGCAGCAAAAGATAATTGAGCTTCACAAATTAGTGAAGTGGCTTTAAGAAAAGAGGTAGAGCAGTGAAAATCCCCATTTCCATCATCAGGACAATAATTAATAATTTCCAATCAACATAAAATGTTACGAAACCGCCTGGAAGAGGACGTGTGTCTATATCGTCCTAATGCACGGTGAGAAGGAGAGTTTGAGTGGCTAAAGACTCTCCAAGGACCACAGCTGGAGAATTGCAGAAAATAGTTGAGTCTCGGGGTCAGAAAACCTTAAAAAAAAAAAATTGTCAAACAGCACCTACATCACCACATGTTGTTCGGGAGGGTTTCAAGAAAACTTCTCCTCGCTCATCCAAAAACAAACTCCAGCATATTCAGTTATCAGATACGACTGGAACTTCAAATGGGACTGGCTTCTATGGTCAGATGAAACAAAAAAATGAACTTTTAGCAGCAAACACTCAAGATGGGTTTGGTGAACACAGGGATAAAAAGTACCCCATGTGTACAATTAAATATACTGCTGTATTTTTGATGTTGTGGGCCTATATTTCTCTAACCTCATCAGGCATTATGGGAGAAAATTTAGAGCTGTTAAACTGGTAAATGGAGGTTTCAAAAAGTATTGAATAAAAGGGTGCCGTTAATTGTGGCCAATGTGTATTAGAGAAAAACATTTATTTCATAATGATATTTCCCACCATTTTAAATTCTTATTATCCAGTGAAAGGTTAGATTTTTGTGATATTTTTTTTTTTTAAATAAAAGATCAAAAGGATTAACAATTCAGATTCATTTTCACAGCCTTCTTTGATCATATTTACCAAGGGTGCCAATATTTTTGGCCATGACTGTATGTGTGTGTATATACGTTCTACACTTTTTCTATATAGTATAATATACACCGTATTTTGATTATTAATAATGTTTTAACACATTTTAAAATATATTAAAAGTGTGTGTATATATATGTATGTATGTGTGTGTGTGTGTGTGTGTGTGTATAAATGCACACACATATTTTTATGAATGTATTAAGAAAAATCTCAACATTTTCTCTTTATTCTCTGTCAACCTTCTCCAGCAGTTCAGGACAGTCCAGATGTGGTTTCCAGGGTAACACAGTACATGTTGGGAGCAAACGGAGCTCATCAGCTGCCCATAGCAGAGGCCATGCTTACCTATAAGCAGAAAAGGTGACGCATGCACCGAGCAGCCCAGATCCATATTTTTATAAAAGAATCAAACCTTTCAGAGGAGGCAACATAAATGTTGTGTGCAGAACACACTGAATATGAAATATCATTTTAACATGGTACCACTCAATAATAAAACATATTCAAAGATTATGACTCCACAATTGTATTTGGCTAAATACAATTAAAAGAATATCAATTATCTCTTGATATAAAAGTGCTTTGAATATGTGTTATTAAAGGCTGGGTTCATTTTCAGATGCTTTGAAGATGCAGATATCTGGTTTTCATTCAAAAACGCACTCGATCCATTTTGTTTGTTTTTCCAGATATTTGCATCTTTTTCATGAGCATCCTCCTCCTTAAAGTCATGTTTGGACAGAAAGCATGTGAATGTCACTGTTTTACCATCTCTGTCTGTAAATAACATACTTTATTTCTCTTTATTTTTTCTTTTCCTTGCCCTCTCTGAAGGAAAAAGAGCTTTCATTTTGATTTTGCTGTAAGGTATTGTGGTCTTCCTGCCTGTCCTGATACTGTAGCCAATCAGATACATATCATCTTCCTTTCTCTGGCTCGCTCTTCTCCTGTAGTATCGAGGGGAATTACAGCTGAGGGAGAGCAGAGAGATTCTGTTGAAACTCTGTAGAGATTCTATCCACACTTTGCAATTTGTGGTCTATTTAGGGTGAAAACAGTTCAGTGGGCTTGTGTGCTGGGGCTTCCTGTCCTGTAGCTGCCATATCGAGCATTGCAGCTTCTCCCTTTTTATTTCTCCTCCACCTTCTGATGATTTTGGAATTAGCCATTAAATTGTGTAATAAAGGGTGCTGTGTGGAAAGAATCTGAAGGTTTTATTGGATCTCTTGCTGCTCTGGGATATGAATATTACCTCCATTATCCTCCGCACACCTCCGACGTCCTTCAGCAAAGCACACAGTGTACCAGAGCCTTTACAGTTTAAGCTTCTTGTAACATTCAAATCCTCCAAGGACCCAGAAAAAAAGTACATAATAATACTTAAATAGAACCTATATAGAGGACATCAGGATTCAGTTACAAAGAAAAGGGGGGAAAAAATGAATTATAACCAAATCAGTTTTTAAGTTTCAGGCCATTTTTGTTCTGTGACACATCCTTCTTTATTAGGCAAGGCAAGGCAAGTTCGTATTACTTGATTACTAGACTAAAACATTGAAAAATACATACATAAACCAAATTTTGGGGATAATTTCTCAATTATATTATGAAATGTATTACAGGTTGATTTTAATATAATTTGTTATATTTATATAGGGGAAAATAATACAATTGAAATACATTTTCATTTAATTTCTTATGTTGACACTGTTTTTTGGGAACTTTTATTATTTAGGAATATATACAACAGTTCAGAAGTTTGGGATCAGTAAGATTTTTAATGTTTTTTTTTAAACAAGTTTCTTATTCTCATCAAGGCTACATTTATTTGATCAAAAATCAAATGAAAAAAAAGTCGTTTTGTGAAATATTACAATTTAAAATGACACTTTTTTTTTTTTTTGTATTTTTGATCAAATAAATGTAGCCTTGATGAGAATAAGAAACTTGTTTAAAAAACATTAAAAATCTTACTGATCCCAAACTTTTGAATGGCACTGTTTTCTATTTAAAATATACTTTATTCCTGTGAAGCAAAGCTGATTTTCAGCATCATTACTCCAGTCTTCAGTGTCACACAGAAATCATTCTAGTATGCTGATTTATTATCAGTGTTGGAAACAGTTGTGCTGCTTAATATTTTTGGGACCTGTGATACTTTTTTCAGGATTCTTTGATGAATAAAAAGTAAAAAAGAGCAGTGTTTATTCGAAATACAAATGTTGTGTTACAATATACACTACTATTTTAAGAAATTAATACTTTTATTCAGCAAGGACGTGTAAAATGGATAGAAAGTGACAGTAAAGACTTACAATGTCAGAAAAGATTTCTATTTTGAGTAAATGCTGCTCTTTTTAACTTTTTATTCATCAAATATTCAAAGAAAAGTTCTTTCACTGCATGATTCAGTCTATTAAAATGCATTAAGAATGATCACAAAATTCAAGATATGGGGCAAAATGTGTGTGTTTGTGTGTATCAGTAGATACACACACACACATATAGTTAAAATTTACACGAAGAGTGCGGTTTTTTGTTAAAAAATAAGCATGATTGTGATATTGATTTTATACAACAGTTCAATAAACAAGAAGTTAATATTAAGAGACTTACGATTTAGACACCATATTGCCTGTTTTTGCTCCATTTCGCCAACAAACAATAATTCCAAACAGCTACAGCACTGTTTTTTGCGTCTCTGAGCAATTTGAGATGTTTAGTTCCTGAATGAATCAACCGTTTAAATGATTCGGTTCAGTCGCAATGACTCACTTGTTAACAGTGACTTGCTGACACCTACTGGCGATTTTAATTTCACATTTAAAGTATCTGTTCATTTTAAAATAATTTCAAATATCAGTATTCAATGTTTTGTTTAAAATATCAAAACATTATGCATTTGTAACTGCAGATTAAAGCACTCCATGTCCCTCTGAGCTGCATTAAACAGTGTGTAAATACATCTAATGCCACTTCACATGCAACTTCTGCATAGATTAATTTTGATGATACTGGTTTCATTTGTTTGGTAACAGCCTAAATGTCTTATTATTCTAGTTGACGGATTAAATGTAACAGTTTGACTCAAAAGATGCACACTTAAAAATTTTTTTTTAAAAAGGCTTTATTAAAGGTAAAATTGCCCATAAAAGGTAAAGATCAATTTAAACTTATATGAAAAGATTCATTTCTATCATTGATGTGAACTGACCACACAGAATATGAAGAATATCAAAAACTGCAGCTGTCCACGGTAGTCAGATATCAGCACAATAACACACTCAGCAAAATATCGTCTAATTATCGCTATCGAAAAAATCCCAAATAATATTCAGATATAATTTTTTTTCAATATTGCACACCCCTATTCACAATATTACTGTTTTTTTTTCTGTATTTCTGATCAAATAAATACAGCACTAATGAGCATAAGAGACTTAATTTTAAAAAAATTGTGTATATGCCTTTTGTAATGTTGGTATGTACATTTCTGGGTCCCAGAGGATATTTTCAGTTTGAATAGCAAAATCAAGGATGCGAATGACTTCAAATGATTCCACTTTCATGAAAAGGCAGAAAAAATATCTGAGGTGAACAGATTTTATGATGGAGGTAAAATAATTTCTTCATTTTCTAAACATAACACTCACACACTCACAGTCTTGATTCTCCGAGCAGGTGCTTGAAGTGTTGCTGCTGATATTGGCTGAATTCTCAGTTATTGGTTTCATCAGTGTCTCTATATTCTCCGGTTTGCAGAGCAATAGACCATCTGTTACGCCTTTTTACTGAGAGCGACTTCTATTTCGGCTCAAATGCACTCTGTGAACTCCCTCTGTTTGGGCTTGTGCTGTGTTGTTTTTGGGGTGGTTCGTTGGCACAGATTATTTATTCTTTCTGTTCTCTTATAATTTGCTTCTGGTTTTGGGTTTTGCTCTTCTAGTGATCAGAGATGGTTTAACAGAACATGAGATTTCAGTCTGAATGTAAATCTCTTGGTTGCATTGCAAAATTAGTATTTAGTATTTTCATTTCATACTGAACAGAGTGGTCGTTTCACGATTCATTTTATTTTTGAATATAATGTACAAGTAAGCGTAACCATTTTAACATTATTATTGTTGCTAGATCTATAATCTCTGCATTAGACCATCTCTGGTTCAAGTAGCTTGAATCTGAGCCATGATTGGCTGAGAATGCTTCTTTCTTTTAGTTTTTTAGGGGCGGGTGGGGCAGTGGCATAACGGTAAAAGTCGATTAGAATTATGCTGGCATGACTCACTTTACAGCATTTCTTTGTAGCATGTCTCAGACACGCTTTATTGGATGACACAAAATCACTGAAAGTTGGGAAGAATTTGAAGTTGAAGGACGCTCAGTTGGAGGGGCAAAGAATGAATGAACCAGACAGAGGGGGGTTGGTAGATATAGTGTGCAGTTTAATGGCTTTAATTTACCAGTCAGTAAACCATGTGTTTTTTTCCCTGTCTCACAGTCCTGATGAAGACTCCTGTCAGAAATTCATTCCTTTTATTGGGGTATGTGTCCATTTACAATGATGTTTTATACTTTGAAATGTTTTATTCTTGTATTTGGCTCAGTGTTTTTGTATTCAACTTGCCTGCAGGTGGTGAAAGTGGGGATTGTTGAACAAACTTCTGCCACTTCTGGTTAGTTATACTGTCAATATATTAAATATGGCGGTCAACTAATATGAACATGTTAACCCATATAAAATATGACAAAATAATAGTCAGAAAAAACTCATTTGAAATGGAATAGTTTATTGAACCTTTAGACAAAATCTAACAAAAAAAGTTTACATATGTGTTTTTTTGAGTATAATATTTGATACATGAGGCTTTTATGGCTTGAGGAGGAAAACACAGATTTTATTCAGAGGCCCAAACTGAGCAAAAATATGCAATTTCCTGTAGTTGCTGATATGTATATGGCCAAAAATTAAGATAAGAACTTCTGATAGCTTATAACGCAAATCAGTGAGATCTTTATAACAGTAAAGCAGCTTACTTACTGTACATTAAATAAATATACATATCTGTTGTCACTCTATATCTCACAATAATATGTCTCACAGTAAGATGATCTTTAAATGCTTAGTTTTATGATCAAAAATCTGTAGTTTTTTTTTTTTATTGTAGGAAGCAAAACCTAATGAAGCGCAATACAATGGTGATTGAGAGACAAATAAATGTTCCTCAAAAGCCTAATGTATCATCTTTGATACACTTTATCATGATTTTTATATATTATATTCAATTCAATTATACTAAAAGGCCTGTAATTTACTGAAAACTATTAAATATAAACTATTTATCAGATGACAAAAGGAATGAAGTAGATTGTAAACAATAGGTTTTTCAGCAAAATTTGGATGTTGTTGATGATTTCGAGGCATCAGAAATGTGTGTATAGCAGGGGTCACCAAACTTGATCCTGGAGGGCCGGTGTCCTGCAGCGTTTAGCTCCAACTTGCCTTAAAAACCTCTATGGTACCGTGTTGCCTCCAGGCAACACAACATATTTTAGTTTTTTTAAATAAAATGAGACGCTCATGTAGAAGTCAAGTACAAATAAATGAACATACAAAAAAAGTGGTCACATGACCCACATGTGCACATGTCACATGACTCCGTATTTTGTCCAATGAAAAGTGCATTTTTCAATAATTTCCACACATATAATTGCCTACAAAAAATCTTAGTCACCTTCATTGGAAAGTAAAGAAGTATTTTCAAAAACTTTACATAATATTTCATCAAATGTATCATAGGAAATTACAAAAAACTGCACGTTGCCTCAAGGCAACATTGTACCGTAATGGAATCGCATAAGGCCATACTAGGTTAGAATACAAGTATATGATATTAGTAAGGAAAAGGGTTAGAATTATCTAAATGTATTAGAATTTTTGCATGATTTTGTAATGCATTTGCAAGAATAGTAATTCTCATACTATATCTTCACATATTATGATTTTTCTGTAGAGTTTAATTGTCTCCTCAGCTTTCACAAGCAACGAGGTGTCATTAGTGAAGAAGGACATTTTGCATGCATGTGCTTGTGTGTGTATATGCGTGCTTGTAAGGATAAAGCGCATATTAGTATAAGCTTATGATGATTTTAAATTTTTTACTTTGAAACAACACTGATTATAATGGTTTGGTATTTGGTACGATGGTACAATGTTGCCTGAGAGCAACAGCTGGATATGAAATGTTACTTTTTTATCAAATATGAGATGGCCAATACATTAAAAACTAGATAATTCTGTTTGTTTAAGTGTTTGGTTAAAGAAATTGTTGTTTTCAATAAATATATAAATTTTTTCGGCATGAAATGTAAAAATATTTCCGTTGTGGTACAATGTTGCCTTGAGGAAACAAACTTTTAAAAAAATAAATAACTAAAAAAATATGAAAATGTTTATTGATATTGTTATAGTGTCCAATTTTAAGTAGGAAAAACATCACAAATAATTTTTTCCTCATTGATATCATATTCCGTACTGTAGAGGGTTAACAAACCTACCTGGAAGTTTCAAGTATACCTAGTAAGACCTTGATTAGCTGGTTCAGGTGTGTTTAATTAGGGTTGGAGCAAAAATCTGCAGGATAATTTTTTCATGTATTTTTAGAATTCGTTTTAGTATTTTAACCCTATAATCTGGTAACCCCTACTTTATAGGGTTAAAATACTACGACGAATTCTAAAAATGCATGAAAAAATTCTAATAGCCTTTATATGAAATATAACCAATTGTGAACCTACAATATTCATTTATTTTTTATATATATATATGTTATATTTAATGTGGTTTTTTAATGTTTTGTGCATGTGACTGTGTTTGTAGGTGATTCAGATGACGCAGCTCCTGTGGGATCTTCTCTTCTCTCGTCTACTCCTCCTGCACAGATCTCACCATTACTGAAAGAAGTATCTCCAACGCCTCCGTCTTCTCCTTCTGTGCACATGTCCAGGTACAAACACACAAACACACACAGCGCTAGGTGTCTGAGAGCTCTTTAGTCTTCTGCTTTCTCACCTTGTCTTTGTGGCTGCAGTTCTCCTGGAGGAGGTCAGGGGGAGCTGATGGGTCTTCAGGTTGATTACTGGATTGCTCCATCAGAGAGGAAGAAAGAAGTAGAGAAGAGAGACTCCTCTACCAAAAACACGCTCAAGTGCACCTTCCGCTCGCTGCAGGTTAGCCGCCTCCCACTGGGCGGAGCAGAGATGACACATCAGCCGACCATGTCCATGACTGTTGTCACCAAAGAGAAGAATAAGAAGGGTAAGACACAGAAACACAATGCTTACAGAAACTCTTCAGTGACGGTCAGTTTATAAAATGTACTGTCTTGTTGAATAAGCATCAAACACTCTGTGTCTCTGTGTTCAGTGATGTTTCTGCCTAAAAAGACCAAGGATAAGGAGGCGGAGTCTAAGAGTCAGGTGATAGAGGGCATAAGTCGACTCATCTGCACAGCCAAACACCAGCAGACCATGCTGAAAGGTGATCGGCCAATCAGAATTCATCAAAGTAATCATTACAACTTACAATATAGTCGGTAAACTTTGCTTTGAGAGGTCTTGTTATCATCATCATCAGTTTGCTGTGCTATGAAAACAGCTTTAAACTGTAGCTTTAACTGTAGCCGTAAAAACTGTTGTAAGCTGCAAAAGTGGCGCATTTCAGTGTAAACTGATTTCTGAACCTGCTGCGATGTAGTTTCAGTCTTTCAATTTCAGCCGACAGTTAAAAAATATATTTATAATGCAAACCACCAGCCTTGACTAACGATATAAACATGAACTTCAGGGATTTCAAATTAAAAATTGGACCACCAGTTAAATGTAATATAAATTTTATAATAATTATAACACTTAAATGTGTTTTTTTTTAAATAATTGTTTTATTATTTAGTAATAATAAATTGTATACCATTAAACATTTTGTTTTTGTTTTTTTGGAAGAAATTAATACTTTTATTCAGCATTAATGTTTTTATTTATTGATCATGACTGACGGTAAAGACTTTTGTGTCAAAAGATTTCAATTTCAAAGAATCTTGAAAAAAGTATCACAATTTCCACAAAAATAGTAAGCAGCACAATATTTTTCAACATGGATAAGTTTTTTTTTTTTTTTTTTTTTTTTGAGCTTTTAATCAGCATATTAGATTGATTTCTAAAGGATCATGTGACACTGAAGACAGGAGCAATAATGCAGAAAATACAGCTTTGCCGTTAGAGAAATTCATTGTATTTTAATTTGTAATAAAACCGTTATTTTTATATTGTAATAATATTTTGCAATATTACTTGTCTACTACATTTATTGATTTTACTGAAAGTCTCTTAGGCTCACCAAAGCTGCATTTATTTGATCAAAAATATCTTAAAAATCCTACCAACCTCAAAACCTTTGAACAGTGCTTCTCTTTATAATTTAGATATAGATTATGTATAATTTATATTTGTGGAATTCATGGAAACATGGTTAAAGACATGCATGTTTTTTGCTTCCTCCCTACAGTGTTGATAGATGGTGTAGAATGGAACGATGTGAAGTTTTTCCAGCTTGCGGCTCAGTGGTCATCTCACGTCAAACACTTCCCGCTTGCCATCTTCGGACCCTCCAAAGGGCCTTACTGAACTACAGCCTCACATCTTCACTCCTCTACGCTACGGCTGCCTTTACACTCAGTGCTGCCTGATGTTTTTATTTAAAATATCTGCTTTCTCACGGTTTGTGTCTGTGTTTTTTGATTTCGTTGACATTTGATTGTTCTTTTATGAAAGACTTGATGCGGTCTTGGCAACAGGGCATATTTTTTTGGACTACGTATGTTAAAACCCTCCAGTGTTTATAGTGAAATGACTAATGAACTGAATCTTTAAAACTGATCTAACTCCGTAACTAGTGAGTTTTCGGGTGGTTTTGTGTCATTCTGCAAAGCTGTATCCACACACTTCAGCAGCCAGCAAACTTGTGGGAGAACAAACCAGCAAAAAGGGGAGAAAGGAACTGTGCTTTTGTTATATTAAAAGGACACAATCTGGATTGGATTTTGCTTCGGATGGATTTTCCAGATGGCTTGGCTTTATTCTGAAGACAGCTAAAGCGTTTTCTCCATCTCTCTCGCTCTGTAACCTCAGCGACGTCAGAGACTCTCTCGAAGGTTAATTGTGTGTTTGTGTTGCAGTCACCACCTCGTCATATGTGGTTTACTTTGTAGGTTAGTGTGTGTGTGTGTGTGTGTGTGAGAATGTATTCACTGAAGGTACTGAACTCTAAAGCACTTTTAAAACATTACTAGATTGGGTTTTTGTTATATAATGCTTCCTGTGGTGCACAGCGCTGTTCACTCCAGCTAAAAACTGCAGCAAAGCTTTGTGGGAACTTTGGAGACAGAAACTGGACTGAGTGTCTGTGTCTACATTAGACAGACCAGTGTAAAACCTGTGTGCTGCACTCTTTCAAATCTTTTTTTTCAATGTAAATGTTTCCTAGAATGAAATGTACGTTGTTTTGTTTGTTGGCTTGTTTGAGGATGTTTTCTTGTGAGATGTCCAGTTTCCCCCAGATGCTGATTTAGAATAATGTGCCTAAAACATGGAGAATTTTTAGAGCAGCGATGTCCAGGTCATACTTAACCCCAAAATCAAAAGAAAAGAACTTAATATTTTGTTATAAGGGAAATGCAGCATATTTTTAGGACATATTATTTCATTTTTAAATAACAAAAACGTTTTTTTATATATATTTTTGTTTTTGCATTGTGATGACATTTTAATAATTAAAAATATTTACACAGCATGGATGGTAATATTTGTTGTACTACCTTTTGTTTGTTTAAAAAAAAAAAAAAAAAAAAAAAACGTAATAAAAAAATTGTTATTTTATTATTCCCACTACTGTAGGTTATGCATTAGGTATCATGAAATAAAACGAACAATATATTTAAATGTTTATTAGTCTTGGTTAATTTTCATATATATATATATATATATATGTATATATATATGTATATGTTTTTTTTTTTTCCAAGTTGTATAATTTACTAAATGTATACTAATACTATACTATTATAATTATACTAAATTTTATAATTTACTATTTATAAATTAGTTGATGTATTATGAATTACCAGTGAATAACAATATGATCATACAGTATATTAACATTAACCTAGATTAATAAACAAAAAAAAATATTGTTCATTGCTAGTTCATGAGACCAAATGCATTAACTAACATTAACAAATTGAACCTTATTGGAAAGTGCTGGGAAAAATCTAATGAGAATGCCGTTTGAGAATATTGAGCAGCAAACTTAGAAGCAAAACATCCATACATTTTAGTAATGAGACTCTTATTTGTCACAATTCAGAAAAACATGAAAAAAATGTTTCTTCTGATTTTGGGGTGAAATATGACCTGTAGATGTTTCGTGAACACTAAACAAACAAACTACATACAAATGTCACTATATTTTATCCTCACTAAATGTAGCATAGGAAAGCCTGTGTGCATACAGTATACCTGCCTGTAGGTGTAGATGCTAATGACTCAGTGTTATAAAGGTATTAGACATGCCTTTTTCATAAGGCCTTTAGCAAGGCTCTGAACTATCTCTTAGTCTCTGCTTTGCGAGACGGTGAGATTGTTTAATCCTCATTACTCATATAGAGTAGTTTTAAATCAAATTATATTGTGCCTCACTTGCTCCATAGAAAGCCAAAATATGTCAAAACAAACAAATCCATCCCATAATTCAACTCACAGACTCGCACTAGTCACGATTAATGCAAGCAAGTGGCAAACATGTGCAACGATGTCAGTGTTGTTCTTTTTCTGGTGAGCAGAGGTTTTGGTGCAATTTAATGGAAATATTTCATGCTTGTCCAGACTGTAAAAGGTTCATAATTGATCATACACAGTATGTAAGGAGCTGTGCTGATGATGTCAGTTTATAGTTAAAGCTGTGCTAAAGAACTGTCTGTTTGCTGTTTAAATGTATACCTTCCACTAGTGTTAGTTTAGTTTTATTTTGTCTTTTATTAAAAAATATCATTTAAAAAACTTTTAGCTTTTTAATTTAAAAGTTCTGCTCCAGTTATGGGGGATTACTCAGAAAAATGTGTATTTGTAAGAAAAACTGTTGAAAAAATACTACCACTGTAATTCCTTACTGGAATTTAATAAAACTACACACACTAAGATTTGTTTTGGTCCCCGCTTGTCATTTTTATGCTTGTTGAGTGAATATTAAATGGATATTCGATATTTGCACTTAGTCACCAATCATTGATTCAAAACTTGATTAGAGTCTTTAACTCTGCTAATATTTTCTCTGAATCACAACAAGATGTAGAATACCAAAGGTTTTTGAATGTTTTTGTCAAATTTGAATCTGAATGTAACAATTAAATATGAATATTTTGAATCTGAATAATTTCATGTTATTTATAATTTGGTAACACTTTATAATAACTGCACGCTGTGCATTATTAGGTAAGCATTAGTAAATAGTCAATTCATCGTTTATAAAGCATTGTTCCAACATTAATAGGCATTAGTAAGCAGTTTATAAATACAGCTATAAATGTTTTGTTCTTGAGCATATGTACAGTATAATGTTTAATAATTGTATTTTCATACTTTATTTATTTTAAATGTATAATTTCTAAATTATTACGTTATTTACAAACCAGTTATTTAGGAGTTGTCAGAGGTTCATAAGATCGGTAACACTTTAGAATAGGGAACACTTATTCACTATTAACTCAGTCAGGTAGTTATAAAACATTTAGTAGTTGCCAGCCATTTATTTTTGTGAGCTCATCTAAAGTGAGGACTATTCATACCTTGTAAAGCATTTTCAAAGTTAATTAATCTTCCAAACAGAAAAGTTAAACGAACACAACACAGAGGGATACAGAACACAGAAATATTTTTTGCAAGATGCAAAACATGAGACTGTACAACTGTACACTTGATAAAAAATGAAAAATAAACCTCTGCAATTTCATAGAAAAAATAAAAATTCAAGTGTACAGTAGTACAGTTTCTTTTTTTCTTTTCTTTTTTGCATCTTGAAATAAATAATTCTGAGTTCTGTATCCTTCTGTGTTGTATTTATTTTTTTTCTGTTAGGAAGATAACTGAGCCTTTGTAATAGATATGCTTATAAATCAAGAACAAGGCATTTATAGCTGTATTTATAAACTGCTTACTAATGACTATTAATGTTGGGACAATGCTTTATAAAGGATGAATTGACTATTTACTAATGCTTACCTAATGATTCGTAGCGTGCCGTTATTATAAAGTGTTACCTATAATTTAGCAGTGTTTTTTTTTTTTTTTTACATCTCTCCCTCTCTCTATCTCCCTCTCTATAGTGATAACATAAATGAAAGATAAATGTTATCTTTTGATATGAGAGTAAATTTAAGAAGAGTAAGTAGGTTTATTATTGTTTTTTTTTTAATTTTAATAAAGTCTAATTATAAAATATAAGTGATTTAATATTGTTTCTATTTACGTTTTATTTTATTTTAAATATTAAAAATGTTACATTATTAACATTTGCAAAAATGTGTAAAAGTTCAATATAAATCTTTTCAATCTAAATAATTTAATATATAATATTTAATTTAATTTTAGTTTTAATAAATCACTTAAAAAAGAAAAATGTTATCTTTTGATATAAGAATTTATAAAGTGTAAAAAGGTTTATTTTTATTATCTTATTTTTTTAAATAAGTCCTTACAATAATACAATATTGTATATAGCTTATTTTAATATGGTTTCTATTTCTATTTTTTTATTTACTTTAAATATTACATTGTAAAAATAATTGATAATTGATAAATAAATAATTGATAAAGTAAACTTTTATTGTTGTGAAAGTTTTTATTTTATTTTTTATTTTTATATGCAGCATTTTTGTTGTCTGATTTCCTGGGGGTGAAGTCAGGTAAATTGGTGCACTTTTTCCACTGAGATGACTGGAACAAAATGTCCCAATTAACCTGAATTACATATCTAACTAGATAGATATTAACTTATATGTAAACAAATAAATATGTACACATACAGCATACTGGTTCACGTTTTTAAAAACAATAAAACATTCAAAAAATCAAGCACTGCATTAAAAGCAATACAGATTACAGAGGCACAAGTGTTCCCAAATTATATAAACTGAAACATTCAATCAGAAACTACAGCAGAGGTTCTGGTTCTGAGTTTTTTTTTTTTGTTTAGTTTTTTTTATTATTGCAAAACTTGTAGAAACATAACGTACAAGAACAGGGAAACGAGACATGAATATATTCCCACGAAGAAGAATCATAAAAATAGGGACAGAAAAAGTTCTGGTTCGGAGTTAGTGTTAGTGATCCGCTCCTGTGACGTCATCACCCTTGCACCGGAGCAGGAAGTGCCGGCGGTCGGTGGGACTCTAAACAACCTTCTGTTTTTGCTGCGCACTTTCACGCTTTACCTAACAAACATGTAACGGTACATCCTCCAGCCGAACCAGAAACCACCGAATCATACCTGAGCTCAAACCCATGACGGCCGGGACACTCTAGCGGCGGCGTTGAGACTCGTATACCGGAGGAGAGATGAAGGAGGTGCGGGGCTGCGGCATGCGGAGCACCGTCGGGTTCCTCTCCCGCAGGACGATCGGCGGACAGCCGCAGCTGAAGGAGGACTTCCAGCGGCGCAGACTGGCCGGCTGCTCCAGCCTCTATAAGAAGGACATGCTCGGACACTTCGGCTGCGTCAACGCTATCGAGTTCTCCAACAATGGAGGCCAGTGGCTGGTGTCCGGTAAGATCCTCCGGTTCTGCACGCTGATCTTACTAATGTGGGTCAGCGAGAGAAAGACAGACAGGAGTAGAGTAGAGAATAGGCATGCAGAATAAAACATGCATTGACAGGTTTGCTTTGACAAATCTTCAATTTGTCAGATTGTGCATGCATGTTTTATTTTTCTGGGCATTGCCAAAAAACAGGTTTCAGTCTTTCTGTCAGTATTTTATAAACATGTTAAGGGTGCACTCTGTAAAAAAGTTTTTACACAAAGAAACGCAACGACCAGAGTAATATCATTTAAAATGAGTGATATTAGATTACACAATGCACATCCACATGAGATGAAGATCAGTCTTCTAGAAAAAGCTTATTTATTCTGCATGAAGCGGGTCGCCCCTTTATGGGCGTAACCATGTTGACATCACGTGACCAGCCTTAAGTTACAGATAGTTTACTAAGTGACTACTATTATAATAAAAATAAAAATATCTACCATGCCATAGTTAACAGATAAATGGCAAGACATTAAACACTAATTGCAAACACAGTCATAGTCGCCACACTGAAAAAAAAAAAGCCTGTCCAAGACACAGTCGCTGCAACTTGTTAGAACTGCATCCAAAAATGTAAATGAACTTGTTCACAAACTTCATCCATCCAGGCTGAAGTCAGTATGAAGTCTTTATCACTAGTAGCCTACTATTAGTACAAATGAGAGCCAGATAAACCTAAACGAAACGAAGTGAATGCACCTTTGTATGTGGTTCAGACTGTAGAAGAGCCTCAGTAGTTTCAGTCGGACTCTTTTTCTTGCTGACTCATTAATTGGTTGCAGCTGTTACTGATTCTTTTGGCTTCACACATTCTTTCCTGCTCAAGTCCTTTGTATGCTTTTGCACTTGCATATTTTCAGGTCTTTACATTAGGCATGTACAGTGTGGTGAACGCAGAGAGTTCCCATGCTTCTGACCTGGAAAACATGAAATATCAGACCATTTTAAAATTGTGGTTTCAAGTCCTGAAAAAGTTTTCTAGCAGTGCTTGACTTTAAAGTATTTCATCAAGCTAGAAAGTACCTCTAATTGCATTCTGTTTAAAACATTTTTTAACTCCAGTAATGACTACAAAAGTAATGTAAATCCATGGGTCAAAACACTGAGAGAAGGTTTTGAAGAGAAAATGCTTTTTTTTTCTTTTTCTTTACACAGAAATGTAGATGAACTTTCCCTTAGTTTCACTGTGAAACTAATTGCAAAACCCTGAAGTGGGTTGTCAACATCGTTAATGGTTTGCATGGCAACAAATGCTCTAGTGGAAATCCACCTATTTAAATAAAACATGTCAATCTGTATCGTCTCACAATAATAGACTAGGCCTACTGTTCATAAGTTTGGGGTTGGTAAGAATTGTTTAATGTTTTTGAAAGAAGCCTCTCATGCCCACCAAGTCTGTATTCATTTAATCAAAAGTAAAAACATTAATATTGTGAAATATTACAATTTAAAATGACCTGTTTTCTAATTCATCATTTTTTTCTAATGTAATTTATTACTGTAATGCTAAGCTCCAATCTTCAGTGTCACATAATAATAATCCATCAGACATCATTGTAATATACTGATATTTTTCTTATGATTAACAATGTTGAAAACAGTTGTGTTGCTTAATATTTTTGTGTAAACCGTGATACTTTATTTCAGGATGCCTTGATGAACAGAAAGCTTAAATGAATAGCATTTATTTGAAATAGAAATCTTTTGTAACAGTCCATTTTTATCAGTTTAATGCATCCTTATTGAATAAACAGTATTAATTTCTTCAGATTAAAATGGCATCTGGAAACTTGTCACTGTTGTAACACAAGTCAGTCACCTGAATCTCTTTTATTAGATACAGTTGGCTCGGCATTTCATTTACAGACATAATTCATAGATCAGATCGGCCATTCAAGTTTGTCACTTTCAACACTTCATCGTAGAGCTTTTTTGCAAGTCTCCAGACTGTGCATTATTTTACAAGCAATTTAAAATAAAATAAAAAATTGACAATGAGAGTAAATATTACAGTAGCTATATATTTATTTATAACAATGAAAAGCTAAACTCCTGATGAATTCACTGAGCAGAACTTTATCACATTTAGATATTTGCACCAGCTGAGAATAAAGCACCTTTTGTAGTATTACTGAGTATGAGAGGGCTACATGATGTTTTTGTTATCACGACTATGAATTTCTGAACTTTTGTTGAGAACAAGGCTCCCAAACTCTTCTTTGGTGTCTGTAAAACAGCCAGATTGAGCGCATATAACCTTTACTTTCATACCCTCAGGAGAGTGATGCTGAAACATTTCTCTGGTGAATCTATTAATATGTCTTGTGTTGTAGGTGGAGATGACCGCAGAGTGCTGCTGTGGCACATGGAGAAAGCAATACACTCACGAGCCAAACCAATCAAGTTGAAGGGGGAGCACCTGTCCAACATCTTCTGCCTGGCATTTGACAGCACCAACAAACGTGTTTTCTCAGGAGGTAAAACAAGCAGCTGCTCAGGTTTGTGATGCTTCAGCTGAAACAGAGGTGAGATCAAATGTCTAATGTTTCTGTCTGTCGCTGCAGGAAATGATGAGCAGGTGATTCTGCACGATGTAGAACGTGGCGAGACGCTCAATGTCTTTTTGCATGATGATGCTGTGTACGGTCTGTCCGTCAGTCCTGTTAATGATAACGTCTTCGCCAGCTCATCTGATGACGGCCGAGTTCTCATATGGGACACACGAGAACCGCCACATGGAGGTACACATTCAATAGTTGAATTTCTTGTTTTTTAATGACCGCCGCCTTTAATGACACATATAGGAAAATCACAGAAGTCACTTCAGTGTCACATGATCCTTCAGAAATCATTCTTATATGCTAATTTGGTGCTCAAGAAACATTTCTTATTATTATCAAGGTTGTGCTGCCTAATATTTTTTTGTGGAAACCATGATACATTTTTTGGATTTGTGTGTGTGTGTGTGTTCTAGAACCTGTTTCATTTAAATCCTGAACTGTTCTAGATCCGGTGTTACTCTAATTCTGTTGTGTGTTCTAGAACCGTTCTGCTTGGCCAACTACCCCTCAGCGTTCCACAGCGTGATGTTTAACCCCGTAGAACCCCGTCTGCTGGCCACTGCAAACTCTAAAGAGGGGGTGGGACTGTGGGACATCCGCAAACCCCGCAGGTGAGATGGAGATCTGTCTAAAAAACGCACACACATTCTGTCAAGTCTATCACATTCCATGACTAACTTTCTTCTTTCAAAGTCTAAAAGACATTATCAAAAGAAAGTTTGAGAGGGATTGAGAGAGGCTAAACATTTTTCAGAATAATTATCAGGTCTCCGCACTTTCACTTAGTAATTTCATGATAGAACACCATAAATACAGTGTTAATACATTTATTTTTAGGGTATGAGTTTGAAATTTGGACAATAAGAACTAGTATGTAAATCATGGGTGGTTAGTCTGTTACTAATCCGCGGCTGTAAACCACAAACACAACATTTATCCGTTATTTTAATTTCAAATCCAAAATGCTTTTTCAGCATTGTGATTCTTTTTTTTACACAGTACAGTAATACAATCTTTTATCAACATATTCAGATTTAAACGCAATAAATATAAGCAATATATTATTTAATGCGTTTGACGTCTAGATTTATATATTAAGATGCTCAAGCAAGTGGCAAAACATTTAAACACAGCCTATAGCCTACTTTTCTTACATTAAAAGTAGGCTATCACAAAAATATTCAACTAAAACTTACCACTAATAGAAACAGTCAGCTCTCATGCCTTTTCTTTAAATCTTTATTACAAGCAGTCCCACGGATCTTAAAGTGCCCCTATTATGGATTTTTGAAAATTACCTTTCATGCAGTGTGTAACACAGCTCTAAGTGAATGGAAACATCCTGCAAAGTTTTAAATCTGAAAGTGCAACTCGACCAATCACCGCAGAATAGTGTCACACAAAGGAGGGGTTTGGAAAAATGAATTGTTTGGGAGTCGTTGAACAAATAAGGTCAAAATAAATGCATATTATAAGAAAATGAAAGTGTTTTTTGACCTTGCATGCATGTCAGCCTGCTGTTGGGGACGCCCAAAACCAAATTATGAACATTTAATAACCCATAATAGGGGCACTTTAAAGAACTTTGTTTTAAGGCACTTTGTTTTTCTACCTCCACACGTGTATCTATTATGTTGCTTTGTTTATCTAAAAGTGCAATTTTCCTTGTTTTAAACCTAGCCAAAAAAGCCACGTGTTGACTGTGAAACACTGGAGACTTCAATTATATCCATTTATTATGAAATTGCTACATTTCCATGTCAATCCATATTCATTTTTACCACGAAAAATGCGCTGTCACTTTAATTCAGTGTGTGCAAAGTTAACTGTACTTTTACCTGGTTATTGCACAGCTGCTTACCAAATATGTAAATAAATGGTCATTAAATATTAATTTGAGTTGAAAGTTTTTTATTTTGTGTAAAAAAAGAAACTGCAGAGGGTCATGAGGAATATGAAAGTAACACAGTTAGCTGCCACAGACATTGTTCAAATAAACAGTTTGGTGTCATTTATACAAGTATATCTGGCTGCAATTGGTCAATCAAAATCAAGTGCAACAGAGAACTGTGTTTATAAGCAAAAAGGGTTGCTGAACTATGTCCAGTAAAAGCTTGAACGCTTGCTTCGGTCCAAATATGGACTGCAATCTAGCTGACAAGGCCAGCTTTATCATCATAGCTGTCTGCTCTACTGCCTGAGACCAGCAGAGGACAGCAGAGCTTGTGTAGAGATATTCAGAGTTTGGCCACTGTAAACATGATCTCCTGAAATAACACACATCTGAATAATGATCTTTTATTATAACCTACTTTCCTCTTTGGTTGATGTCTCTCTCTTTGCTGTAGTTCTCTGTTGCGGTACGGAGGGAGTTTGTCTCTTCAGAGTGCCATGAGCGTGCGCTTTAACAGCACGGGGACGCAGCTGCTGGCTCTGCGCAGACGTCTGCCTCCTGTCCTCTACGAGCTCCACTCTCGTCTGCCCAGCTTCCAGTTTGATAACCAGGGCTACTTCAACTCCTGTACTATGAAAAGTTGCTGCTTTGCTGGAGACCAGGATCAGGTTAGATAAACAGGATACTCAAAACTTACAGTAGATGCCAGAACTATGTGGGACAAAAGTGCCTTTCACTTATTGATTGCCATTCAAAAATTGAAAAAAACTAACAAAAAAAAAACGTATAAACTACCGTTAAAAAACTTTTTTTTTTATATAAATAAATTACTTTTAATCAAGCAGAAACAAATGAAGTTTCATATCAAATCACCATATTTGAACGATTTCTGAAGGATCATTGATTAATGGCTACTGAAAATGTAGCTTTCCATCACAGGAATAAATTACATTTGAAAATATATTAAAATAGAAAACAGCTATTTAAATTGTAATAATATTTCCCAGTATTATTGCTCTACTCTATTTTTGTTTGAATAAATGCAGACTGGTCTGCACCTCTTGGTCAGACTTCTTTCAAATTTCACTTTAAAAAATCTTACCAAACTTTGAACTCCACAAACAAATCTCAAATATTTTGTTATATTATTGTAGATATTTCACCAATTACCAATTTTTTGATAATGGGGAAGGTGTCCAAGATGGAATGGAAGTTGTACTCAGCTTGTAAAGTGATCTCAACATGGCAGCCACCAAAAGACAACCTGCTCCCTGTAGAATAAATCAGCTTTTATTAGGCTGCTGATTTGACAATGGCTTATAATCATAATTTAAAATGTATTATTTATTTATTTTATGTTTAATTCCTAGGTGCATCTGCATAATTATTCTGGTTTATGGTCATATCCATCAAATTCCGGTCAGACTGGTTTCTTAGCGATTCACATCTTTTATTCAGAAACCGCTAGATGGAGCATAACAGAATGAACTAAATCTCCAAATAACCCATCTCTAATAAACCTAATCTGTCCTTCTATCTATCTGCCTCTATGAACAATGTAGAGTGAACAAATGACTAACTTATGACTGACTTAACCAGTCCTTTTAATACATCTGGTAATGGGTAATATAAGAGTGTGTGCATGTGTGTACATGTTTGTGGGTTGGTGGACGTGTGTATCAGTAGATGTTGAGTGTGTGTGTTTTCAGGTATGTTCAGTGAGGGAATGTTGGGTTATGGCTTGTATAAGCTTGTTTTATCAGTGTTGAATCTAAAGCTCAGCAGATGCTCATCTGTCTGTCTGTGTGCGCTCTGGTCTCTTGGGTTCCGTGTTTGGATTTTTGTATGTTTGTCCAGCTGTTTCTGCTCTCTCTTTCTGTCTGACTGTCTTACACCTCCTTCTAAAGAACGGTGGATTCTCCTGCCTAAACTCTCTCTAACATCTGAACAGCTCAGTGTGTTTGTTCTACTCAAAACTGTTTTCAGAAATTAGATAAATGTGTCTGAAAACCTCCTCTTACAAGGTTTTAAATAAAGTCAATGTTCTATGTTACTTATACACTACCATTTAAAAGTTTTTTTTGAGCAAACTCTTAGATGCTCACCAAGGCTGCAATACTGTAATATTATGAAATATTATTACAATTTAAAATAACTGTTTTCTATTTTAATATATTTTAAAATGTCATTTATTCCTGAGATGCCAAAGCTGAATTTTCAGCAGTCATTACTCCAGTCTTCAGTGTCAGATGATCTTAAAGACGTTGTTCTTAGATGGTGATTTGGTGCTTAAGAAACATGAATTATTATGATCAATGTTGAAAACAGTTGTGCTACTTAATATTTTTGTGCAAATCATGATTGTGGAAACTTTTTTTTTTAGGATTCTTTGATTTAACAGAAAAGCCCTTATATATTTTACAATGTAAAACTCTTAATTTGTCACTTCTGATCAATTTAATGCATCCTTACAGAATAAAAGTATTCATCATTTCTTTAAAAAAATAAATAAATCACTTTTGTGGAAACTGATCAATTTTTCCAGGATTCTTTGGTGAACAGAAAGTTTGAAAACCTTGATTTAGAACAACACAGCATTTATTTTAAATAGAAACCTTTTGTAAAGATTATAAATGCATTTACTGTCACTTTTCATCAATTAAAAAAAGAAATCTCTAAATGTTTGAATGGTAGTATGTGTTAATCTTTTTTTATATATAGTTCTTGAAACTTCTCTTTGCAGCCTTTGTCATATTTCTCTTCTGACATAATTGCTTAGTGTGTGTAATAATATATTTCTGTCTTTATCAGTACATCCTGTCTGGCTCTGATGATTTTAACCTTTACATGTGGAGAATCCCCAATGACCCTGAAGCAGGTAAACACAGTCACTCATGCACAGGCTAACCGTGTCTAATGTTCTTATTATTTATGGACTCATTCTCTCTCTGTCTCGACAGGAGGTGCAGGTCGAGTGGTGAACGGGGCTTTTATGGTTCTGAAAGGTCATCGGTCCATCGTGAATCAGGTCCGCTTTAACCCTCACACGTACATGATCTGCTCCTCGGGGGTGGAGAAGGTCATTAAGGTTAGTTGTTACTCTTATACTGACGATATATTAAACATATTGAGCATCAGAACGAACTAAACAGAAGAGATTGTTCATCAAAATAATAATTTAGTCAATTCTAGGAGTAAATCCTGTCATCATTTACTCATCATTATGTTGTTCTAAACCCTTATGACTCTCTTTCTTTAATGGATCACAAAAAGAGATGTTTACTCTGCTTTTTTTCATACTACTGTAAAAGTGAATGGGGATGGATGGTTGGATTTAAATGAAAAACATTATAAAAGTAATCCATATGGATTGTGTATTATATTCTGCGTTATCTGACAATTTATGTTGGTGTTTATTGAAAATTTTCCCCTTCACTGTAGCTCTCCCATCTCATTTTTGACACCGCTGGTTCTCACATATGCTTTTTTTTTTAAAGAAATTAATACTTTTATTCAGAAAGGACACATTAAATTGATCAAAACTGACAGCAAAGACGTTTATAATTTTACAAAATAGTTCTACACAAGTATAAATGACATTTTAAAATATATTAAAATAGAAAACGGTTATTTTCAAATTGTAATAATTTGTCACAATATTACTGTTTTTACTGTTTTTTTAAATTTATTAAATAAATGCAGCTTTGGTGAGCATAAGAGACTTCTTTCAAAAAAAGCTACCATTGAGAGGTCTTAAATTTAATTCTGGTCATCACACAAACATACAAATACAGTCCACAAGGCATTTTAACTTCTTTGTGATGCTTTTAGGGTGTATTTTTATCATATTTGGAGCTGAACAGCATCTGTTGACATACATTTAGATTTTGTGGAAGAGAGCGACGTAAATATTCTACCTTATGTTTTCTTTTTCTGTTACGTGGAAGAAAGTCATACGGGTTTGAAACATGAGGGTGAATAAATGGACGAAATATGATTTCTGGGAAAACTATTTCTGCATGACACGAGCAGACCTGCCACACACACGTAAAAGAAAAGATCCTGCGTGTGTTAGAAGGATCATCGTGTCTGAACTTGTGTCTGTCCTACATTTAGTCTTAAATGAATTTCTGCTGTCGCTGGTTCAGCCACACCTAAAACCCTAAAGGCACAGAATCTCGGCATGGTTTTGCCCATCTCACACTTTACCTGTCTCACTGACCTTTCACGGTTTATTTATCTATATCATTATGAAGCAGAAAGTTACAGCTTTACAACTGCAGCTTCCTAAAAAATATAACGTAATCAGCGGTTACTTGTTGCGATGTCTTCATGACCACAAGGTCTCCATTTTTCGATGTTATGCAGCTGTCATGTTCTACGTGACATTGTTTCTTCGGTCTTGTTATGTGCTATTGTGAGACTGAGTGAGACTGTATCTTTTGCTGGTGGTTCTTGTGAAATCTTGTTTGGCAGACAGTAGATGTTGAGTAACGCTAGAACACTGTGGGCCTGTTCTTGCTCTCTAAACCCAAAAGTCAAGTTTGTCAGAGACCAGCATGGCATGTTTTTTTGTAACACACAAACAGACATACATCTGCTGTGCTTGTATAGACATAGAAGTGGCTACAGTGATTTATACATATTCGGTTCTGTAATAATTCTTGAACATTTCTGGGGTGTTAAGCCCTGTTTCACACTCACGTATGAGCAGTGAGTAAGAAAAACTGTAGCGTAACCACAAAAGCTGACTCTCACATTGTGCTTTCACACTGACGGCATGTCAACTGCGTTTGGACTTTGGAGCCTATAACATTTTTTTCATGTTTTTGAAATAGTCTCTAATGCTGACCAAGGCTATATTTATTTAATCAAAAATACAGTAAAAACAGTAATATTGTGAATTTTATTACTACTTAAAATTTATAATTACTTTATTTTAATGTATTTTAAAATGGAATTTATTCCAAAGCTGAATTTTCAGCAGCCATTACTTATTACATTATCATTCTAATATGCTCAAGAAACCTTTCTTAATATTATCAATGTTTAAATTCATGATTCTTTGATTAATAGAATACTTAAAGAACAGCATTTATTTAATATAGAAATCTTTTGTAATATTTTAAATGCCTTTATTGTCAGTTTTGATCAATTTAATGCTTCCTTGCTGAATTTATTTTTTATTTTTTGCTGACCCTAAACTTTTAAATGGTAGTGTATTAAATTTTATATTATAATAATGAGATTAATCATAATTTTAAGTTGCAGTTATTGACAGTAAAGAATAAAACAGATTTTAAAACTGGAAAAATGCCTTTTTAGTTTTGTGTGAATTCTTAATCTAAATGTTAATTTCTCTAGCTTTGAGAGATGATATATATATTTTTTAATCTTACTGTAATCTTTTACCTTATATGCTTTAAACTCTGTAAAACTGCTTTGGAGCATTAGTTATTTATTTGATAAATTCTATAAAAATAATTCTGAATAGAAGTTTATACATCTAGCATTAATACTGGTAGGAAAAAGATACATTGTCAACTTAATACAAAGTAAAGAAAAATACTTTTCTTCAGCACAATCATTGTTTAAAGTATTATATACACTGCTGCTCAAAAGTTTGGGATCAGTAAGATTTTTAATGTTTTTTTAAGGGAGTCTCTTCTGCTCATCAAAGCTGTATTTATTCGATCAAAAATACAGAAAAAAACAGTAATATTGTGAAATCTTATTGCAATTTCTAATATTGGTGTCCTATTTTAATATACTTTAAAATAGAATTTATTTCTGTGGCGCAGCACTGAATTTTCAGCATGTTGAAACTGTTGTGCTGCTTCATATTGTTTTTTGGACCATGTGATACTTTTTTCTTTGATTCTTTGATGAATACGAAGTTTAAAAAAAAGCAGCATTTGTTCAAAATAGAAATCTTTTCTAACAATATAAGACTTTACTATGACTTTTTATTCATTTAACACATCCCTCCTGAATAAAAGTATTAATAAAATTTTTAAATAAATGCTGTTCTTTTTAACTTTTTATTAATAAGAGAATCCTATATATATAAATATATCACAGGTTCCAAAAAAAATAAAAATAATGAAAATGAAGCAGCACAACGATTTCCAACATTGATTATAAATAAGCATATTAGAGTGATTTCTGAAGGATCATGTGACACTGAGGACTGGAGTAATGATGCTGAAAATTCAGCTTTAATAACAGAAATAAATTATATTTTAAAGTATATTAAAATAGAAAACTGTTATTTTAAATTGCAATAATATTTCACAAAATAAGTTTTTTTTCTGTATTTTTTATCAAATACTGGTAGATATACAGCCTTGATGAGCAGAAGAAACTACTTTAAAAAACATTAAAAATCTTACTGATCCCAAACTTTTGAGCGGCTGTATGTGTGTGGTATGTATGTATGTATGTATGTGTATATATATATATATATATGTGTATGTATGTATGTGTGTGTATGTATATATATAGTATATATATATATATACACATATACATATTTAGAAAGAAGGTCACTTGTTGTTAAAATGCAAAATAAATGTAAAATGGGCCTAATTCGCTCCCTTTGTCTCTGTAGGTATGGAGTCCGTATCAGCAGCCAGATAGTTTTGGTGATCTGGAAGGCCTGGTGGAGGACAAGTCTCGCTCTCTCTACACTCATGAGGAATACATAAGCCTGGTCCTCAACAGCGGAAGTGGCCTGTCACATGATTACGTCAGCCAATCAGTGCAGGAAGACCCCCGGATGATGGCTTTCTTCGACTCGCTGGTTCGGCGTGAGATTGAGGGGTGGAGCTCGGACTCAGACAGCGATTTGAGCGAGGGCGCCATTCTACAGCTGCACGCGAGAGCTCGGCGGTCCACACGCTCCACGCGATCCACACCACGATCTCCTGCTAATGTATCCGTCGCACCTCAAAGCGACTCTGACCACTCCTCTTCATCCTCATTGGCCGGACCAGACGCGTCCGGGAGCGAGCGGACCGATCAAGATAGGAGCGTGTCACAGAGTCGTACAAGGCCACGTGCGTCTGCATTTCTGCTAGACCTTGTGAACGAGGACTCAGATTCCAGCGGGTTCTGGTTGGACCCGATGCCCCGTCCCAGATCTCCAAGTCCACATGAGAACTCGAGCCTTTCTAGCCACGCCTCCTCAGCAGCTGTGGCCTCCAGTTCTAGCTCCTCCCCCAGCTCATCTTCTAGCTCCTCCTCCAGCACAGACGGCGTCGACGAGGAGCTGCGCAGGAGCAGGATGCGACAGCGCAACGCAGCCAGATGGAGGCGCCACATAGGCCTTTCAGAAAGAGACTCCGCCCACAATCTTCACGGCGCAACAGATTCCTCCAACTATCCCAGCATTTCCATCCATGATCCGTCATCACCCTCTTCATCCTCAGGCGACGAAGCTCGACCTTTCAGGAAGCGTGGAAAAGAAAAGCCAAGCGGACACAGCTCAAGTCTCACGCACTTATCTGACAGACAAACGCAGTCCAGATGTAGGCGCCGTTTCACTTCCTCTTTCTCAGGTGGTGACGCTCCTGTGGAGAGGGCGAAATCTCGAGCGGGCTTTCTCGCAGAGTCTGGGGAGGAACCAGAGCGAGGGAGAACTAGCGGGGAAGAGTTAAGTGCTGTGGATGAAATAAACGTGACGCTTAGCAGTCGCTCCACAGCGGCTGGGGTTAACGGACGTCCACATGCAGATGAGAACCGTGCAGACTCTATTCACCCAGAATGCTCTGGGGCAGAACTCAGTAAGAACTCTGGCGACTCCAGGACCCAGGGGGAGCCCTCTGGAAGGGAGATCGCCAGTGTTGCTGGGAAACGGACTTGTTCGGATTCAGGAGACGAGGAGGATTCTCCATCGGAGAAGAGGGCGAAAACGTGGTGATGTCACAGCACAACTCACTGACTCTGAGTCAAACTTATTTTGAGTTGTTTATCTTTGGACGCTTTTGTTTTATTATTTTTGAACCAACTTCCCTTTTTCTCTTTACCCGATGTCATGCATTCTGGGGTCACACCACAGTGATGACACTAAAAAAAAAAGATATTAGTGATATTAATATGTTATTGGATGAAAAAAATAACTGCAGTGCTTTTGGTTTTGTAATATTTTAGTTCCATTGAACCTGTAACATTTATGTTGAGGGTTCCGGTTTTGTTTTTGGGCTGTGAGAAGAAAAGGGATTTGAGAGCATTTCTACAAGGATGTCTGTTCTGAGTCTGTATCAGTGGAACTGGGGTGGGAAGGGAGGGTGAAAACAGTGTTTCCATGGTAACCTCATTTAGCAGCAGCTCAATGAGAGTTGTGCATTAAAGTTCTGTTCCAGTGTTTCCATAGAAACCCTCTTGTTATGTCTCTTCTTCCTCATCGTCTGCCATTCTAATCATAGATATGTATAAGTAGATGCCCTATTAGCATCTGTTTCTATGGGTCGCTATACATAAGCGGTATATTTAAGTTGCCTGTCTGGTAACTCTAGTTATACACATATATGAATATCTATATCTGTAGTAGGTTTCAGAAGGTGATTTTGCTAAAATACAGCCCAATACCCAATACAGCAAGATGGAAGCCGTTAGCTAACAACATTTAACAGGTACCACAGTTTAAAAAACTGTAATATTGCGTTAATACACATTAAAAACAAAACGTTCTTACCTGCTAAAGTTTATTTCGTAATGAATATAAATTTTGGGGGTTTTTACAGCCAGAGGCTGCACAATGTTGTGTTTTTTTTATTTTTTTTTTATTGTGAATGACGACACATAAGCCCCTTTCACACGGTAATACCAGTAAATTGCTGTAAAATTACCGTAACAACTTTACCGGTAAATACAAAAATGCACTGCTCACACAAGCAATGTTGGTCTGTCTTTGTACCGTTAAAGCACCATTCACACATTGGTTACAAATTACCAGTAGATTGTGTGGCATCATTAACCAAGAAATGACCTCTAAACAGTTGCACCTCTCGATGTTATGTTTTTAAACATGGAGGAGTATACACAGTCAGTGTTTTTGTTGATGTTTACATTTTTGTGTCAAACGTTCACGGTTGTGCAGCTGCTTTTGGCCCAGAGACATTGAATTCAAACTGAACGACAGCGCAGAGTAAATGCGTCATGTGCTTCAGAATGTTATGCATTTTGGATTGGCCCGAAGTAGATGTGTTACATCAGACTGGTAGATTGCCGGAACGAATTTACCGTTTTTTTAAAGGTCCTTGTTCACACATGATCTCTTAACGGTAATTTACCAGTAAAGTCTGTAGGTGTGAAAGGGGCTATTGACCGTTCCAAGATGGCGGACGTGTCACGTGTCTGGAGCAGTCGAATGTGACATCTGTCTTTATATATCTATGATTCTAATCATCATCAAACAGGAAGTAGACCGCTGTAATTTCTGGGTGAGTGTTCTAGGATATTCCGATGTGAGAATCGTCACCATGGTGATGCATCAGTATCTGCTCTCCATCTGTCTAATGGAGCGGCTTGAAGGGCTAAGTGAAAGACTAATGAGAGCATATATGATAATGTAGTAGGTCAATGCAGGGCTTGTTGTTTTAAACTCTTCCTCTACAGTCAATTGATCGATAGTCCCTCACAAATTCTAATAAACCAGGCGTCTAATAAATGTCTAATAAAACTTCAATGTTAAAGTGAGATTCAAAATTGCAGGGAGAGTTTATACTCAAAGGACACCAAATTTACCCATAAGTCACTGCTCACTACCTCAGTACTGCACAAATTTTGGCATCTGGTTTGACTAAACAAACTCAGCAATTTTGCATTTAGCTTAATTAAACTCAGATGAAGTTATTGTGCACTGTATATAAAATATGTGACTTTGCTAACCAGTAAGAAAAAGTGTGCATATTGTAAGCTAACTAAATCATATTTATTTTCATATAGCCCTCAGTAGGGATGATTAATATTAGTGATTTATATTAATATTTATATTAATTTAAATACATTTAGTATCCTGTCTACACTCTTAAAAATAAAGCTGCTTAAAATGTTCCTCACAGTGATGCCATAGAACAGGGGGTGGCGAACTCCGGTCCTGGAGAGCCGCAGCCCTGCAGAGTAACTCTTCAGACCTTGATTAGCTTAATCAGGTGTGTTTGATTAGGGTTGAAGCAAAACTCTGTAGGGCTGCGGCTCTCCAGGACCAACGTTCCAACTAATTATGGATCACCATACTTGACAATACGTCACTAACGTTCGCCACCCCTGCCATAGAAAAACCATTTTTGGTTCCACAAAGAACCATCTCTTTCTTACCTTTTTATAATCCGAAGAACCTTCTTTCGCCACAAAGAACCTTTTGTGAAACAGAAAGGTTCTTCAGATGTCAAAGGTTCTATCTATCTATCTTAGTTTTGTTCTGAAATAAATCAATTTATCAATTAATTGATAAAAAGTGACAGACTTTCTTTGGTTACATGGTTAAATGCTGTTCTTTTGAACTTTCAATTCATAGATAAATCCTTAAAAATGTTTCCACAGGAATATTAAGCACTGATTATTACTGTTTTAATAAGAATGATTTCTGAAGGATCATATGACACTGAAAACTGGAGTAATGACATCACCACAGGAATAATAGCATTTTAAAATATAGAAAACATTTGTTTTAATTAAAAAAAATATTTCACAATATTAATGATTTTACTGTATTTTTAATTAAATAAATGCATCCTTGGTGAGGGTAGTGTGTGTGTGTGTGAGGCATTATGATGTTATTATTGTCAGCCCCTAATCTGTGACTCAGGTGTTGTCTGACATTGTAGACCAATCAAAATTAACTAATTGTGTCAAATAAAGTTGAAATCTTACGGACATCCCCTGACTGTTTTGCAAAGAGCAGTGAACCCTTTGTTGGAGCCCTGTGAATCAAAATGCAGTTATTGAGTTTGACACAAAACAACTGCAGAAAAGTTCCTGCGGCTGATGCTGAACAGATTCAACTGACGCCATTCAGAGAATTCACAGAATCACTGTAGTTTTTGTTTAATGAAAGCCTGTGGATGAGGAACAGGTCTCCCTTTAGGAAATGAACTACAGCTTTTCCACTCCCCACGTGTCCCCACGCACACACAGGCGGACATGCTCTTGCCTCGATGAACAGTTCAGGGCAGCCATAAATGGAATCGTCTCTCTGTTGTTGAACACGATAAGGAAACTCCACCCAACGGTAAGCGCTGTACTGGAATTGCTGATTGACAGTTATTTGGCTGATGTCATTCATGAGTACGGTAACTAAGACACACCCGCTCATGTCTCATGTAGAAGTGTGATTTGTCCTCACATGACCCCTCCTTTAAAGTGAATCATCCCAAGAATTGTGTTCTGTTCTTCTAAATCCACAACACAGGCCAGTTTTACTCACCTGTGAAATCAAGGGTTCATGCATACAATGCTTTATATTTCTCATGACCAGAACCAGAAATCAGCATGTTTTATATGTTAAGATAAAATAAAATAGAACAACCCAAAAATAAATTGCTGGGAGACAATATTACTGATAATAAAAGGACAATAAAAGACAGACTTTTTTCTTTGCTTATGTGGCATATATGCCATTTATTAAGTAGCCTACTTTTCCATTGTTTAAAAAAAATTATTATTATTGATTTTATTTATAGGCCATTTATAAAGAGATACTAAAGTGAAAATCCTGTGTGTGGGAGGGCTGAGGCGACAGAAGGATGATGATGTTTTTGCTCAGCTGTCAGCACCCGATTGTGTTTTAGTTTCTCTATCCTGTACCATTGTTAATCTTCTCAGTCTGTCTGAATCAGCTGTAACACACTCTGTTATCAACAAGAAATGTATGATCTGTACCCTCATGCCTTCTTAAAGTCCTTGCGATCATGAAGGGGGTGGTTATTCTTATACTTTTAAATCAAATAGACTATTCAAAACTGAGATAATATTTCACAGGGTTTGCCTTCATCCGGGCAGCCAGCATCTTATCAGGAACATTGTGACAACAGCTCTAGATACTGTTGAGTTTCACACTCAAGGGGGGCAGGGGGTGGTAGTGCCAGTTTGTGCCGAATTATAGCCGGAATGCTTTCAAACTGCTCCAGAGATCATCCGTAGTGTCTACCTGTAGTACTTCATTAATGTTTCACGCCAGGAGACAATAAGAATAAGTTGTGTGCTTGCGTGAAAATAGAGATGTAGAAAATTGAACGTTTGACTTTCTAATGTGTTTAATAGTGTGTGAGAGAGTGTCTGTGTGATCCATGTTGGAGCTATGCATATAAATTAGACATTCTGTTGTGAAATATCTCGCTGTGTGTGTCTGGTGGACCACCAGGAATGCCGATGACAACGGACTATCCATTGAAATTTTGTAACGGGCCCTTTGAATTTAGGAGTTGGCCCAGTGTAGTGGATTATACAGAGTTTGTTTGGTCATTTAACATACATCTTTTCTGTCTCTAGTTGTGAAAAGTGTGACTGTATTTAGTAAAATTAATCAATGACCTGTGGCTCCTGCCTGTCTACACTCACTATACGCAGTTTTGTTGATGCTGGTGTTGATAATGTCAGCGGTTATGTAGATGTTTAGATGACATATGAATCATTTGAATAATTTCTGAGTAGATAAATAGCTGAATGTTGAGCTTGGCACAAATACAAAAGGTCCAGTGTAAACATTTATCTGACTAATCCCAAAGTCAATCTTCGTGATCTTTAAAGCAGATTCACTACCAAGGACTGCAAAAAGACTATATTTTCAAAATGCCATTTAATGCTAAATGAGGCATCCAATCACTTTGACTTTTGAACCATTTACCATATTTATGTGTGGTGTGTTTTTAAGCCTTTATTTTTGTGTGAAAGTGCTAGTCAACTTTTACAATTATTATTAGCATTTAAAATACACTCTTAAAAATAAAGGTGCTTCACGATGCCAGAAAAACCTTTTTTGTCTAAATAAAGAACCATAAAGAACCTTTAACATCTGAAGAACCTTTCTGTTTCACAAAAGGTACTTTGTGGCGAAAGAAGGTTCTTCAGATTCTAAAAAGGTAAGAAAGAGATGGTTCTTTAAAGAACCTTTGACTAAATGGTTCTTTGTGGAACTAAAAATGGTTCTTATATGGCATTGCTGTGAAGAACCTTTTAAGCACTTTTATTTTTAAGAGTGTAACTGCATTCTATTTGAATATATTGTAAAATGTTGTTTATTACTGTGATGGCAAAGATTAATTTTCAGCAGCCATTACTCCAGTCTTCATTGTCATGTGATCCTTTGGAAATCATTATATATACCCTGCTGAAAAAAAACAATAGAACCCTTCCCAAAACACAATAGAAAATGTAATGGTTTTAATGGTTATAATGGGAATTGTATTGGTTTTAATGGAAACTATATTGTCTACTGGTATGTGATGGATTCTGTTGGTGGGATGTTAAATCCTATTGGAAAAATGCCCAAAACACACTACAAAAAAGGAATTTTGTAATGGTTTTACTGGAAAAAGCTAATGGTTTATAATGGTATTTTAATGGAAACCATTGGAATTTCTGTGATGGTTTCTATTGTTTTTTTTTTAGCAGGGTAGGCCTATATGAGATTTATTTTAGCCTATATAGGCTATTTAAATAGCTAATGAGCGATATTATTGTGAAACACTGCTTGGTTAATACTCCAAAAGAAACAGAAATCAGATTGTTTTTCTTCTCCTTTAAATTGCTTCAGGAGAAAGTGTTTCCTGTTTACATATTCCTAGGTCAAAAGTTCCCAAGTTTGGTGATCTGGATTCCACAAACTGACTAAGCAGCTACTCTGGTGCTGTTTTAAATCGTCTGAGAGCGTTTCAGAGCTAATACAGACATGCTGAATAGCTTTACGGTCGTTTCCTGAGTAAATGTCTCTGTTTATTCATATGCCGAACGGAAAAAAAACTTAAAGTGTGTGAGCGAAGTATAATGGAGGCGAATATGTAAATAAGTTTGCCATAAGCTGAACAAAGCTTTTATTTAAGTTATCGACAGTTTTACTGCTTTGATTAAGAGGCAGCGTTGAGAATGAGATCTCACTGTCTGTGCGCCTAACCCGTGACGTCACTTTCCCAAACATTCGGCGCTTGGAAGTTTGTCCATATATGGAAGAGCGCTCCAGACTACAGTGAGTGCACAGCGCGCGAGACTGCTTCTGACCTAGTCATACTTTTAGGGATAAAATTGCTGAAGAATGTTCCTAGAATTTTGCTAAATCAGATAAATCGTTCTTTTTTTGTCCTCAAATGGAGACTCGAATAGAGACAAATAAATAAATAAACCAGAGAGAAAGATGAATATATGTTATTAAATTGAACATTAGAATGAAAATAGTTTTCTTTTGGGTTAAGGTGAGTTTGTAATAGTTAGAACTATCTTTATTTGAAAACAATAAAAAAATCTATGGTAAAGCGCTATATAAATGATGGTGTGTGTGCCAGACAGTGAGGTACAGCCTCTGTGGTTGTTTAGCCTCTGCAGAGGGGAACTTCTGTTCACCAGGAGGGGGCTTTACCCTACATGGCAGAGGCATTCGGTCCCAAACAACGGCCTTCTTCGGAATGCTGGGAGGATGGAGGCAGGAGGTGGACGTTGAACTGATGTCTTGCACTGAAGATGTGATGTAATGGTGTGAAGTTTGACAGCTCTGACAAAAGTGACAGGATCAGGGTGATTTATTGCAGTACAATACATACATGTTATTGTATATTGTATTGTACGTATTGTTCAATGTACAGCACAGTATATTGTAAAGTATAAAATAAAAATACAAAGAGTAAAACAAAAGTTCACAGCTCAAGATTTATTGTCATAGACACTGAAATTCTTGGACGCTTAAAACCTGATAGGATAACACATTTTTATAGACAGATGGATGGCCGAACATATAACAATGTATAATACATTAAAAAAAAATAGAATAACAATAACAATATAAATATATTTTAAAAATAATTTTGTGCAAAAATTTCAAGATGTAAATTTCAGTAACTTCAATTCATTTCTATTGCAGAATGAGCATGTGAAGTGTCCATATGCGTATGTTTTAATGTATGCAATACAACTGAGTAGTGACTTCAGTGAAAGTGCATTGTAGATTTATGAAAGGAAAAAAGCCAGTACAGTAAGATGATCTGGGCTGTACATCACAGAAATGAACTGCTGACCCTAGTTCAGCTGATGCAGAGCATCAAATACTCACAAGGCGAACATCTGTTTGCGTCAGAGCACGCAATGGCTGTTCAAACATGCCCTGAATAAACAGAACTAATCATTTCATTCCTGTTCCAGAAATAACCACCAGGATTCAAGAGAGGAAATCTCATAATCTTAAACTTCACAGCCTTTCTTCCCCTGGTTAGAGGTGATGAATACGAGGGATATCCCCTGCCAGTGCAGGCAGACTTCTTTATGGAAGAGGTCTGACCACATATGGCCTTGATCTGAAGCAGCGGCAGCTTCCACTTTCAGTCTTTTATCTATTCCCATAATTTATAATGGTGTGAAAGTTTCATATGCTTATTACCCTGTTGGCAAAATCCAGCTTAAGATGGTAGATGTGTTTTGGAATACATTTTTAGCTGGTGCAAGCCGGTCATTATTCGGTGATCAAGCTACCATGTTCCAAAAACCAGCTTGACCACCACAAACTGGTAGATAATCTGTTGCTAGTCGAAGATGGTCTACCAGACTAGTTTAGACCAGCAGAAACCAGCTTATCTAGCAGGGATACTAGTAATAAAACATACCGATGTGAAATTTCTTTGGATGATGTATTCCTCACCGCTTTCCTCCACCCTAAAAGAAGAACATGAGCGCTGTTACCTGAGACACGGTGAGATAAAACTACTTAGGGTGTGGTCACCTGGAGGGCAGTGAGAAAACATTAAAGGATTATTTTGTAATAGCAAGAATTAAAATACAAGTATTTAAAAACCATTAAATAAATTAACACAAACTTAAATTCATCCTGCAATTAATTCAAGTGGCACAAATATCCCTGAAAGCTTTTCTAATACCTACGTCCATGCAGACAACCTACACCAAATCTATTAACGGACAGCGATATTAGCCAATCACCACCGAGATTTTCTAGTGGGCGGGTTTTAAGGCTTTGCTCACCAGCCAATCAGGCGCCCTGCGTCGTCCTTCTTTTTATTTTTTCCCGTTACTGTGAAGTTTTTGCTGCCGATGCTCGTGCTGGCGGTTCTGCCTACTCGCCACTCTGGATAGCGGCCGTGAAAAAAACGGACAGAACGAGAAAGACAAGGAGTCACGGACTTTGGGGAGAGTGAACGGGGCAGGGGAAAACGAGGCAGCGACGTTAGTTTAGTGCCCATCGTTTTAAGTGCGCACGGGAGTGTTTACTGCAGCGCTCTGTGGGAGAGAGAGAGAGAGAGAGAGACCGGAGGACCGGAGAGAGACGGGAACAGCAGTTCAGAATGGATCACCATCAACAACAACATCATCAAGATCACTATGATGGAGGAGAAAACGACTATATGCGGCCAGAAGATGACTGGGACCGGGATCTGCTGCTTGACCCCGCCTGGGAGAAACAACAGAGAAAGGTAACGTTACGCGCTATAATCTCTCCACACCACCGGTTTAAGGTGCAAAGGGAACTTGCAAAGCAGAAGAAAAAAAACCTCAAATGTGAAATGTGGATATTTAAGGGGCCCGTACGGTTATTCAGTTATGGGCCGCCTGTGAAATAAGCTTTGCACTGCGACTGCGACGCATGCATGAATTTGTTTATATTGTATGTATAATATTTGTTTCCCTTAAAACATGCGAGTACAGAAAATCAAAAGCTTATAAATTGTACGTATTCCTAAAGCACCAGCCTTCATTATAAGAAACTTAAGGAACATCTGTTGCGGGATTGCGCATGTTCCTATTCAGTCTGTCCATTCATTTGAGCGTTGTGACGGCCCGCCCCCAGTCAAACGATCCGGGACCCTGATCACCGGACACCGTGCGCCCACCTATTCTCCTCACCGCGCGCAACAGATGTCAGCAACAGCAGCCTTTGCTCTGTGGATGCGGGTCATATGATCCGCTGCGCTCGCAGAAAGCACGAACTCACTTTATGTACGGTCCGTGTCTGCCGCTTTAACGTGTGGCCCATGTAGACTTGAGAATCACTCTGGTTCCGATTCCTCTTATCGATTCCATTTCCCTAACGATTCTTTAGTACTTTAGAGGAAGTGTCTTCTGAAAGAAAGTGCAATTAGTATTGCATTTGCTGTCCTCATGATGTGTGCCAAATGATGATGTAACATCTGATTACAACAGAACAGATATAACAAATAACTGTAATAAAATGTTGTTATGTTTAAGCTTTTGTAAATACGACAGAACGTAAAATATGTATTTAACTACACGCTGTCATATGAATAACTATTCAGCAACTACATGGACTAAGTCTAAACAAATACAGCATAAAACAAGTTTAGATTAATTTCGCATTCGCAAGTAATAAGCCTACTTTGTGATTCAGAATGTGATTCAGATTAATTTAGGCGCCTCATATTGATTCAGAATTCTTTTTTACTCACCAAAATGATTTGTTCATAGGAGTTGTTTGCTTGAGAAACGTACCTCGCTGATTCACTTCAAAGGAACCGATTCATAAGAATTGGACCATACCATCAGTTGCGGTGAACAGTTCTAGTAGTTGCTAGAAAACACTGTAAGAGTATTTTAGTGGTGTTCAGTGCTCATCAGCAGTGGAATGTACCGTTAACAGAACCAAACGTCATGAAAATCGCTCGGTTCCGGTATGTTTAACGGTCCTGATTAAGAACCGGTTCTCGGTTGCCAACTCTAGGCCCATGCCAGCTCCGTTAACGCATTCCGGTAGACCGTTAGTTTAGGGAGGGGGTGTTTATAAAAAATCTCTCGGATGTGATTTTTTTTGCACAGAAGTCTAAAAACTATTTGAAATATGAGTGAAACATTTGTCGCTCCCACACTATTTTCCTCCCCCTTGGAAAACGGGGAGGAAAAAAGAGAACGAGTGCTGGAATCTGCTGCGGTTTGGGCTGGGCTTGTCAGGGAGCGAGTCTGCCCAAAAATGGTAATAACAGACCCCGTACACGGCTGCTGGAAAACTTTCCCGCGTTTCTTTTTTTTTCCTTCCTCGAAAGCTTGTAGACTCCTGAATGATGTCATCAGCTACCGGCGGGAAAGACTCATGCTCAGGTATGCGAGCAGAGCCCTGCACTTCAGCTCCTACGACCATAAACCCGTGACAAAACCATGTGTCAAGAGTTTTCCACCAGACCAGACATGTTCAGTCTTACTAACTGAGTGTTAAGAGAGGAGATTAAACCCCTTAAGAAGTTTTGCATCAGTAGCCCAGTGCAGGATCATCAGATTTTGAATTTAAGACATTAACCGTTATGTATGTCATGCTATATGTATATGGGTGTGTGTGTGTGTTGGGTCAAATGGAAATGAGAGACACCCAACTAGAAAAGGCCCTGAGGTGTTTTTTTCCCTGTCTCGGTATATAGGCACTGCATTGTGATAGAGCATCATTTCCGACACTGTTCATTAACGACAAACACACTCACACATGTTTGCTCCATACTGCCTATTAAACACCCTCTGTGACTTTAATGATGCGTGTAGACAAATTGGTTATTGTTCTGCATTCTGACAGGGCTGAAAGGTCAGAAGAGAAGTGAAGTCTGTTCTGCAAACGCGCACACACACACACACACACACACACACACACACACACACACACTGTAGGTATAGAGTGCAGCCCTGACCCCATCTCATAAAAGACATATGGACTAAGTCAAATCTGGAGTAGATTTGAGCTGAGAAAGTGAATGTGTGTGTGAGAATCCATCTGATTAGCTGCAGTTTATGTTTATGCATGAAAGTATTTCAGCAAGTTCAGACTGGACCAATGGAATCAGAAACACACATTTTCCTGTCTAATAACATCTGTGTAGGTCTGTGACTATTTGTCTGCAATTTGAGAAAAAAAGCCCCTCGGGCCGGACAGGTGTGAGGTGATTCAGCTAAAAACAGCAGCGAGACCTTATGAACTCTCTCTCCTTTTTGTCTGTCTCCATCTGTGAGGTCAGATTTTCATTGTTTTTGTACACGTGTCCATTCCTGATGTTTTCTCAGCCAATCAGAGAAGGGTTATGGGGTCTTCAGTCCCCGCAGTTCAATTTGTAGAGAGTTCTGTTAGGTTTCAGTGAATGTTCTGTTTTCATTTACACTACCTTTCAAAAGTTATGGGTCAGTCACGTTTTTTTTTATGAATACTTTTATCAGCAAGGGCTCATTAAATTGATCAAAAGTGACAGTAAAGACTTTTACACTTTTAGACTTTCTGTTCCTCAAAGAGTCCTGAAACAAATGCTGCACTCTTTCTAAGAAATATTTCAAAATATAAATGTTTATATATTTTAAAAAGCAGCCTTGATAAGCATAAGAGATTTCTTAAAAAAAAAAAAAAAAAAAACTGAACTGTTATATGTGTTATTATATGTGACCCTGGACCACAAAACCAGTCTTAAGTCGCTGGGGTATGTTTGTAGCAATAGCCAAAAATACATTGTATGGGTCAAAATTATAAATTTTTCTTTTATGCCAAAAATCATTACGATATTAAGTAAAGATCATGTTCCATGAAGATATTTTGTAAATTTCTTACCGTAAATATATCAAACTTAATTTTTGATTAGTAATATGCATTGCTAAGAACTAAATTTAGACAACTTTAAAGGCGATTTTCTCAATATTTAGATTTTTTTGCACCCTCAGATTCCAGATTTTCTCGTCCAGTATTTCTCGTCCAAATATTGTCCGATCCTAACAAACCATACATCAATGGAAATCTTATTTATTCAAAAGCTTATATTATTTATTATGTATTTAGAAAAATTGACACTTAAGACTGGTTTTGTGGTCCAGGGTCACATGTGTGTTCAGCTTCTGTTCTCACTCATTAGTATAGAAAAAAATCGGCATTTCTAGTGGCACCAAACAGACAGAATTGCAAAAAAAAAAAAAGGATACAGACCCTCACAGTCCCAAAAGTTGTGGCATTGGTTTAAAGTCCATTCACACCAAGGACGATAACTATAAAGATAACGATAAATATATAGTTCTGAAAATCGTTCTCAATGTTAAAGAAGAGTTCACACCACAACTATAACAATAAAGGCACAGAGAAATGATATCGTTGGAATCACTTCCACAATGATTTTTTCAGCTGATGAACGATAAAATCATTGACACCAAATCAGAATCAATCCTACTATTACGAGCTCGAGAATTTAAAGCGGCAGACGCGTGTGCGCTTAGAATAAACAGATGATATCAGGCAATAGGCAAGGCAAGGCAAGTTTATTTTTTAATATCGTTATCTTCATAGTTACTGTTCTTGGTGTGAATGGGGCTTAAGTCAATGTTGTTTTATTCAAACAAGCAGATGACATTTTTATTGGGGCTGCTAGTGTCACAGAAATATAACTTTAAGTAGAGTTTTCAACAAAGCTCATTTGAATGTGAAAATCTGATATTGCATTCAAATTTGCGACAATGTTCGACAGAAGTTTTACCGCAGGTATTTGCCACTACCATTTGAATGTATGAAAATATTGATAAAAATAGGTTAAAGTAGTCTCAAGTGAATCAAAACACACAGTGTGTATTTTAAGGGTTGACTTTATTTTATAAACCTATTTGTATCATAATTTTCATACGTTCAAATAGTAGTTGAACATTTGAACTGAAGTACTTTGAATTTCTAAATTACGTGTTAAGTATCCAGGGACCACAAGCAGCTCTCTACCAACTGTATCTTAACTTCATAGTAGTGAATTTTCTTTAGAACAGGGGTCGGCAACCTACGGCACGCATGCCAACAGTGGCACGCAGAGGGATAATTGCTGGCACGCTAACATTTTGAGAGTGAGTGAGAGAGAGAAAGAGAGAGAGAGAGAGATGTGAGAATTGTCTGTCTCTCTACAAACAAAGAAGCTGAGTTTAGTTGCTTAAAAAACAGCGGTTTTACCCCCTCGTTGCTGAGAAATATAATGTAGCAATTCAGTATCGATTAATAAAAGTCATGTGGCAGCACTGACAAGAAGTTTATGAGCTTCTGAATGTTACTTTTTGCACAGAGTGATCTCCGATCTCTGTGTGCGAGTGCAGTGCATTAATATAGAACGGTGATTAAACTGAATGGTTTTAATGCATTGGCCTTGTCACACACACACACACACACACACACACACACACACACACATACACATACAGTGGTGTTCAGTACGGCCGCACTGTATATCTGTTATTCAAGAAATTTTGAAAAGTTAAAAAAAACAATTTATGAAAAATCATAAGAAACTATTTGCATGAAAATCAAATATTGTTTTTATTGTACCATTTAAAAATGTTTATGTAATGTATAAATACAGAATGCATATATTGGCACAGTGGTTAACCAGAAAAATTAAAAATGGCACATCATGCCGAAAAGGTTGCCGACCCCTGCTTTAGAAAATGCAAAAATACTGAAATTTGTCCTGCAGTGCCGTGCAGTGTGTGGACAGTACTAGTGAGTTAAGTGTTTCCATACTGCGGTAGTTCAGTCTGCTTTGGGCAGGTTTTAAATGGTTCTGTTTGCAGATCTTGAAGCTCTGATAAGAAAAAATTTAGATCTTCAAAAACAGGAAACAGTTCAGCTCTAGTGAATCTGAATCAGTCACATATCATTGGGTTCTGAGATCTGTATCTATCTGACAATCTGCATTGTGTATTTTCTTGGTGTGTGTCTTCAGGGTAGTAAAGAGTTAATGTAGGAGGGGAAAAACCTTTTCTGGATTTTCAGTCTAAAGAATTAAACTAGGTCTACTTGTCGCAATCAATCCTCTGTTTTTCTCTGTCTCTCTCAGTTGTTGTCTTTCTCTCTACCTCTATTAGAGGGGTAAGTTGAGTATCCCAGTGGGATACAGTGGCTGTTTTTAAGCCGGTCTGAGGTGAGGTGAGTTTGCTGAAATCTGTTGCAGATCTCAGATCTAACAAGAATCTAAAATTCTCTGTAAAGATACTGACATACACATTCCATCTCTACATCAATAACTTTTTTCCCATGTTTCTTTGCTGATTTTTAGGGAAAATCTGCAGCATACCGTGAAAGATGTTATGAGTACTATACTTTTAATTGTAGCTGAAAACATAATCCAATTAGCCAAAATGTCTAATAAACCAGCTCACAAGTGGCAGGGTGTGTGTAAAACATTGTGAATGACATCAATTACATAGAGTTCTGCGGGCACAGATGCCATGTAGGCCTGCATGTAACACGTGATATCCTGATTTTTTTTCACCACTTTTTGAAAGATGGCATTTTCAGTTCTTGAGCAGAAGCTCTAGTTTAGCCAGTGTATTGCATTGAGTGATGATACACCATTAGTATTTGATATTTGTAATGCTGTGCATTCAGTGCGGTTGTTACCAGTTGTAGGAACTGACAGCAACAGTAGGTGCGTTTACATGTACACTTTTTTGTCATTCCGATTAAAATCATTCCGATTGAAAGATTCGATGAACTGTTTACATGAGACGTTATCTAATCCGATATGGTGTTTACATGTGCCTGTGCTTTCGATTTTAGGATATGCTAATAGCCTACAGTGACAACAAAAACAAGTCACCAGAGGAAAAAACGCCCATATTTACGTTAATATTTTTAATATCTGTTTGCACTTGCTTAGAATAAACGGTTAATATTTGAATCCTTGCGTTCATTCGAGCTCAGCCATATGGCCAGAACGCGATCATAGAAATCATATGTCCCTCTGTAATGCAGCTGAGATTAATTGTACTCTGATACTACAAAGTTGTACTGTACTTAAATGGAACAAATACACGATTTCTTACCAAGAGTTGCTGAACAATGAATCAAAGGAGCATTGCTTTATCACAATCGTGTTTCGTACAACATTCATGGCGTGAGCACGTATAAATTCAAGCAGATCGGAAATTATGAATCTGTCATCTATACAAAGACAAATGACAAAGGCAACTTTTGGTCAAGTTGTTTATTTTCATTGAGCTACTTTCACTATCATCACTGTGTTGTTTCTAAGCTGAAAAGCAGAAAATTGCGCTTCATTTCAGATCTGTTTTTCACTCCGGACATGAGAGCAGATAGTCCGTCACACAGCAAGCGTTCTCCTTTCTAATGTGTTTTTAACTGTATAATGGAAATCTGAACTTTATACCTCCACTATTACCCAGTCTCTACTGTAGTGTCGGTGTCCCCAAATCACAGAATGTACCGTTGCCGACATCATCACGTTCACGTTCTGACGACCCGACCTCTGGACGTGATGACGTAGACGCAAAGTAATCGGTTTAAAGTGTTTACATGGCAGGATTTTAATTTTGTTCGGTTTATAGAAAGGTTTATCCCACCCCTCTCAAACCGATTACAATTTCATTCGGTTTGGGCATTTTTATTCCGATTGAGGTGTTTATATGGAGCATTTTCATTCGGATTGGACTTTTAAACCGATTACAATGCTCCATGTAAACAAAAAAGTGTACATGTAAACGCACCTACTGTCTATGACAGGCATCCTCAAATCTGGCCCACTCCTGCAGAGTTTAGCTCTAACCCTAATCAAACACACCTGAGCATGCTAATCAGTGTCTTCAAGATCATTAGAAAATCACAGGTAGGTGAGTTTGATCAGGGTTGGAGCTAAACTCTGCAGCAGATTGGCCCTCCAGGGAAAGATTTGAGGAACCATGGTCTATGATCTCATCAATAATAATCAAACGGCGATAATGCTGAGGGAAAAAGAAAAGGCCTAAACTATTGTCTGTAAACCTTTGGATACTTAAAGAACACTTATTTTAAATAAGTAATTGTTTTAAAAAGTAGCCTGCTTATATAATAATAAAAAAAGTAAATTTTGCACAAAATAAATTTGATTTAAAATTTATATGAAAATGTAGCCATGTGCAGTATCCTAATATTGAAAACTGAGAATGTGACGCATTGTGATATTGAGTTGATAATGATAATCGTATTTGAATTGAATCGTGAAACCAAGATTCACACCCCTACTTTTAAGATGGCAGTACTGACATACAGAGATTCCAACTATAAACAAAAAGCATAGAAACTCCAATTTTGGTTAAGATGTAAAGTTGTAAAGATGTATTTGCACAGCAGAAGAATTAATTGGGGGAAAAATGCAGATCAAGAATCGTTTTGGAATCGGATCGTGACTCGGAATCGGATCAGATCAGATTGTGAAGTGCCTGAAGATTCCCACCCCTAATATATGACTATTTGCATATATAATTGTATTGTAATACACTTTAATATACACCAGTAAAAACACGAGTCAAAGTGAGACATTTGACTTTTTTGTAGACTGAAGTTTTCAAAAGGCTTCCAGGAAAAGGCTACGTTCATTAAGGGGATAAGTCACCCAAAATGTAAAATCTGTCATCATTTATTCACCCTCAAGTTGTTCCAGACCTGTATGAATTTTTTTCATTTGCTGAACACAAAAGACGATGTTTTGAAAAATGTTGGTTACTAAACTTTTTCCAGTTACCCACTGGTTACCCACATTCTTTATAATATCTTCTTTTGTGTTCAGTAACTGTATAAGATGACAGTTTTCGGATTTTTGGTGAACTGTTCCTTCAGATTCATTCACACTATGCACACATTCAATCTTAGTCATAAGCCTAATATAATATGCAAAAAACAGCTCTGTTAATGTCTTGTCACATTCAGCTATGAATTACATTACATCAATCACATAAATCATGTGTTTTCAGTTCCAAACATTGATATTTTGACAAGACAAGTAATTTGCATTACTTATTACTTTGGTCATTTAACATTTCTATCTTAACAGTCTTCAAATATTAAAGGTTTAGCAACCAAACTTGCACTCTTTCACTCTTAAAACTGAAGCATTGAGCTGGCATTCACGTTTGGCTTCTGTGAACCACTGAACCCTGCCTTCTTTGATTTGGTTGGCCATCTCAATCATTTTGGCATCAATGAATGCTGTTAGACCAGTCTAAAACACTAACTTTTAACTTTACACTAACTTTCTGTCATCTTAACAACAAACAGAGCAGCATCAAGAATATCAAATGTTGGGAGGACAATTTGACCATATCTGATTATTGAGAACTATGGTGGTTACAGCCCTGCAGCTATCTGACTTCAGCAGCTTGCTATGTCTCACCATTCCTAATATCCATCCACTGATCCACTGATGTACAAATGCAATTGTGTTTTATTAAAAAATGTATTAGGGCAGATTGAACAAAATCCTAGTAGATCCTAGACAGTGGAAGATGAATGAAATGCTCAAATTAAGTTTGTCTCATGATTTCATTCAAAACAGTAAGATCATGTTTTATTCATGCATACGTATTCATGAGATAATGTGTCATTATTTCATGACATCATAAGCAGCACGTCTGTGAACGACAGCTGTCTCCACCAGAATGACATGCATGATGACGTGCATTACACAGTCTCTGTCATTTCCTGCCCTGGAGTTTAATGTCAGGATGTGATGAGGTACTTTATCCCTCACTGTGTTCTTTCAGCCAGTGAAAGAACAGCTTGAATAGCTCCACAATAGAGTAGAAAATGCTGCCACCTCATTTGCTGAGACCGTGTGTGTGTTCGAGCCAGACCGAGATGCTGCGGGATGCAGTTTTTTGATGTGTGTATGTGTGTGCGTTCTTAAAAAGTTTCTTTTATTGACTGTGTTTGATCCTCCTTCGCCTCTGCAGTTTGCGAAGTCAAATATGTGAAGTCAGACTCTTTTTTTTATCTTAGTGAAAGTCAAGGTCTTCATGCAAATCATTATGTGCCGCTCCTAACCTGATGATATGCTCCAAACGAGGACTATGTTCCTTGTATCTGTCGGACAGAATTACCCAGAACCAGGCCCTATTGTTCCTCACATAAAACCGTATAGATAATGCAACATCGCCGGAAGCTGCAGTGAGTAAGTGTGTGCACATACACTGTGTGTGTTTTAAGTTTAATTAACGTGAAAGCAGCGATCCAAGCGAGTCAGCGTTTAGCTCTAAGTGAAGCCACTGGCGATGTTGATAAGTTTATTAATGAGCCATTAAACTCTGTGTCTGGAAACGTGAAAGTAAGAGACAGGCTCACCTTAGGAGGGTGTAGTGTGTGTGTGTGTGTGTGTGTGGGGGGGGTTGGATAATGTGGAATGTGTGTGGAACTGAGACAGTGGGCCGCGCGTCTCAGGGGCTGATCAGCACTTCCTGTCTGGAGGAGAAAGCCAGCAGACACCAACAAACAGCCCACTAACAGACAGATAAAGGGTGAGAGAGAGAAACAGATGAAAAAAAACTAGATTTTTACAAGAGTTATGTGTCTCATACATAACATAGGGGTTTGGTCAAGTAGTAATGATGTTTGCCTTAGCAAACAGCACTAATGTGAAAGATAAACCGAGACAGACAGGCATTTCATCCATTGAAAGGGGATGATGTCATTGTCTGTGTGTGTATGCGGTCAGCATTTTGTTTAAACAGGTAACAGCTGTTACACCTGTTGCACGTGCACACCTGAGTGGGTGGAGCTACACAGGTATTTGTGTGTTGAGAAGTTTCATTCCTGATGTCTTTCTCTGGCTCTCACACTGAGAATCAATGTACAGTGGCCCCAAAATGTATTTGGTCACTTATACATACAGAAAAAATGTATGAATGGCATTGCATTAAGTATGTGCTGATATTAAAATTCCGTCAGATGTGAAAAGCTGATCATATTTATAGGATATCTTCCATAAAATGGAAATAATTCTTAAATATTACAATTATTTAAATATTACATTTAAATAATTAGAAATGCTATTAAATAATATTAAATTTCTACAGTATTTTGTCTGAATAAATAAAAAAAACAAATCTAAAATCATTTTTATTTTTTAAATAGTAAATTTATACATTACAACATTATAAGGTAGTCTATCAGAATGCATATTCATGTTAAGGTCTATTAAAGATTACACTGAAAATTCGTATTTCATTATTAGTGTTTTTGAAAATTAAGTGTTAAATGACATCAAAGGTAATCTAAGTGTAATTTGTTGATTTTTGGGTAAACTATTCCTTTTTACCTTATAAAACTATACCTCTTTAACCCTATAAAGCCTACTCTATCATATTTGATATGCAAATTTCTAAGGCCTCTAAATTATATGATCAAATATGATCAGAAGTTTTCTGATAATATGATCTACTACATGCCTTCTATCGCCTGAATGATAGTTTATACTTTTGGTAACACTTCAGTATAGGGACCAATTCTCACTATTAACTATTTGCTTATTAGCATGCCTATCAATAACATATTGGCTGTTTATTAGTAATTATAAAGCACATATACTGCATGACAATATTCTACATCTCTAATGCTACCCAATACCTAAACTGAACAACTACCTTACTAACTATTAATAAGCAGCAAATTAGGAGTTTAGGAGGCAAAAGTCGTAGTTAATTGTTTGTTAATTGTGAGAATTGGACCTTAAAATAAAGTGTCATTGAACTTTTAAAGGCCTTAATAATTTTTATTTATTTGTATTTTTTATTTGATTTATTTATTCATTTATTTGATTTAAAAAAATATTCTCAGATTATGGTACACATGTCTGGTATTTAAAGATTTTTGAGTGCCCACTGCCCACATACTTTTTGGGGCTGCTGTATGTATTTGAGAGATGTTCTATAAAAACAGTTTTCACTCATAGCTGTAAATAAACAGGTCATTTGCTTGGCTTATGGGGGAGTTTGTTTGTGTTTATGCATGTGTCTCGGACCGCCTGATTGTTTGTAGGTTTTCTGGCATTCGTAGTTGCTATGGCAACACAACGATGAGCTTGTGCTGTATTTCACACCAGAGAGAGAGAGGAGGAAAAGAAGGAAAGAAAAAGAGTGAAACAGAGGGTTAAAAAGAGCTATAATGAAGAAATATTTGTGGTGTAGGTGTGAGAGGAAATCTAGCAGCATTCCTGCTGAGTGAGCAGAGATCTGCTGCCTGTGTGACTATATTTACATGCATTTGTATATGTAAGTATACATTTGCATGCCTCTGCATAGATAATATGTGCATGTGTGAATGTGTCTTTTTGTTTTGTACATTTTTGTGCGCATAGGCTTGGTGCGTTTTATGCTTAGTGTGAATTGCTATATAGGTATATGTATCTTTAGCAGTAGAGCTTTATTCTCAAAAGTCGAGCTAAACTGTATGCATGTTCATAATGTTTACATTGCTTAAATGTTTGGGTTCCATAACTTTGGAAAGAAATGAATACTTTTATTCAGCAAGGATCCGTTAAATTGATCAAAAGTGGCAGCAAATGCTGTTTTTTTTTGTTTGTTTGTTTTGTTTTAGAAAGTTCTTTCTCATCAGATTCCATGTTTCCAAAATTCCAAGATTTCATGTTTTCAGCATGGATAGTAAAAGTAAGAAATGGTTCTTGAGCACCAAATCAGCATATTTGAATGATTTCTAAAGAGTCACGTGACACTGAAGACTAAGACAGTAATGGCTGCTTTGCCTTCACAGAAATAAATGACATTTTAAAATATATTAAAATAGAAAAGTTATTTTTAAATTGTATTAATGTTTCACAATATTACTGTTTTTCAAATTTTTTTGTTGCAGTTTTGGTGAGAATAAGAGACTTCGTTCTAAAACATTAAAAAACCCAAAACTTCTGAATGATAGTGTGTGTGTGTGTGTAATAGTTTTGAAATTTTAGCATTTAATTAGCATGCAAACAGCATCCTGTGCTTTAGCTGTCTGCATGGTGAATCCCTCTTAGAAATGTTACATCTTAAAATTCATCCTTTCATTAAATTCAATGCTCTGTCGAACTGTTCTTGAACAGAAGAACGCGTCTTACGTAAACGCCCCCTAAGAAAACCAGTCAGCCTAATTACACAGGACTTCTTTAAAAAACGATTAGTTGAATAGTCACTTAGGCAGCCCGGCAGCTAGTTAAAAACATGTTGTTTTGCACATCCCTCAACTAAAAGCGTGACATGCTACAGTGGGCACATTCAGTGATTTTTATGGGAAGAAATCTAGTTTTGTCGCATTGCTTACAGAAACTTATAGTAGCTCGTACTATCTTGAGTGTTTATTGTATCTCTCTAGTTTTAGAGTTTGTCTTCATGTTAAAGTGTGCATAATTAATAGCTTCATAGCTTTTATTCTTTCACATTTTGATTTGCTTACTGAAGTTAGAATATTGCAGTCGTGGCTCTCGTGTGTGTGCTTGCCAACCAGTGTCTCCACGTCCTCTTGAATGAATTTATAATCCTCCTGCTTGACTCACATTTACCTCCAGATATTCCCATGTTATGGCATTTCCTTTTAGTGGCTGCCAAATTCCACAATGTTTCTCACCTGACCTGCACTCTTATTACCCATAATCCATCATTAAACTGCGCACCCCAGCCCACCCGTGGGTATCGGCTGTATCCCATCATGTAGCAGTACTGTCACTCCTCAGGTCTAGATCTAGAAATTTCTCCTCGCCTCTCAAAGTTGGAACAAACTCCTGCGTTTACGTGCATAAGCTGAAGTGTCTCTGATTCCGTTAAGTGGCATATCAATCGTATTAGAGTGTGAGTGTGTTTAGCTTCTGTTCTGCTCCACAGCTGTTTCTCATCAGCTTGCTAACATACCAAAGAATCCTGAAGCCACAGATACTCAGCGCTGCCATGACAACCTCTGTCGAGCGCTTACCCTCCCCTACTCTCTCTCTCTCTCTGTCACAATCAGGCATGGTTGTAGATGAATACAGAATTACAAAAGTATTGCATAGCGCAGGTGTATGAAATAAATACTTAAAACTGGTTAAATTGGTCATATCATCAGGAAATTACATTTTCAGTGATATGTTAAGAGTATTGTACTATCAACATAACTTTCATGTGCTCTTTCAGGCTTTGTGTAGCACCTACGGCTCTGCAGATTCTTCTGAAATGCTTACATTTGTTTTCAACAATGTTATTGATCATTTCAGTCTGATCTTAACCATTTGAGCTGCACATTTCAGTGTGGATTTTGTGAACCTATTGAAGTTTTATAGAATTTTCTGCCAAGTCTTCTTTGCACATTCCAGGCAATTTAAATTTGCATTGTGTTTTGGCTTTATTTCTCTTCTAAAGTTATAAATCACTCTTTTTTAGACGTTTACTGCATGGTGCAATTCTCATCTACGAAAGGCAGGGACGCAGATCGAAAACATTGAGGAGGATTTTAGAGACGGACTCAAACTCATGCTGCTCCTAGAGGTCATTTCAGGTCAGTGACCTCTAACCACAGTCCCACCTTGAACCCAATCCACCCCTCTACCTTTTAAAGCTTGTATGATGATATGAAAATTAGTTACACAAAGTGTATAATTCATAGCATTAGCCGATAGAATTTCTTTCATGTGTAAGCAAAATAGACCTAAATATACTTAAAAGAATTAAAAACAAGCCAAATTTAATTGAATCAAGAACTTTGCTTTCATCTCTGTGTTCATACAAATTTGCAAAAAAAAAAAAGAAATAGTAAAAAAAGTCTAAAGATAGAAGATAGAACTTGCATACTACAAGTTAGTGGATAACTGTCAGGAATAAATATGTGATAAAAATATTTATGTACATGTTTAAGTCACCTGAGGGCAGAATGTTGTGTGTGATGTAATATTATGTAATATTTAAATTCTTTCTCTGTAGGAGAACGCTTGGCCAAACCAGAGAGAGGAAAGATGAGAGTCCATAAGATCTCCAATGTGAATAAAGCTCTGGACTTCATTGCAAGCAAAGGAGTCAAACTGGTTTCTATTGGAGCAGAGGGTAGGTCCCCCCCTTCAGCAGTGACCTATATCCTGCAGGCTTCCGGGGTCATGAGTTCAGCATTTCAGCATGTGAGATCAATGACTATCAGCCGCTCTGCCTGTATGTGATATGTACTTGTATCTCATGTCATATAAAGCCCCTCCCCATTACATACAGTTAAATAGGTTAGACATGCTGTTTATAGCTGACATATATTAGACCAATCTATAGTGTATGTGCGTGCGTGTGTGCGCGTGTGTGTATTTTTCATGTTAGCTGTTCTCTCTCTCTATGTATAATCCAGAGCAGCATTCCAGACAGATTAGCCATCTACCAAAGCCTTTGCCTTGGTCACATACTGTTACCAGTTTGTGTGTGTGTGTGTGTCTGGCAGAGCCGAGATACACTTACACACACATACTGGGATGTGTGTAGAGTGTATTATGAGATTAGCTTAAGAAGAGGGAGAGGAAACGCATGTTTTCCTAGATATTTAAATGGGGACTTCCCATCCTCTACTATGTGTAAAAAAAAAAATAATAATAATAATTAAAATGAAACTTTTGGCATATTTGGAAATGAATTCGTACATTATTTAGTCTTTATATTATTTAGCCTTTATAAACCATTTGTCCATTTATAAATGTCTCAGAAAAGTCTCTTTTGGGTACATGTTAATCAGTTTTGTTTTAAAAGTATAACAAATTGTTTTCATATCAAAGAAAATAACCTAGCAAATCTATTCTAATGTACTTAGACTCTATAGCCTTGCTAAACACTCACTAATGCTCAAAACCTGCTCTCTACAGTCCTAATTAATAAAGCTTAAATTATATTTAAGATATAATTGAAATGAATGAAAATAATGCATATTTGGGTTGGTGGAGGGATGCCAGAGGAATTTTCACAGTAGTGAAGTAAGCAGAAAATCAAAATAGAAAAATAAGTAATAATTAATTAATGAAGCATATTTGTAGAACTTTTGTTTTGCAAGTGTCATTATTTTCATAACAATAAAGCATTTTTCACAAGTTGTCATAACTGTAATGCAAAATAAAGTGAAATTATAAAAATAAATTATATAGCTATGTAAATGGTAAACTGTCTGCATGTTTATTATATTTGCAAGTCTAATTTCTTGTCAATGCAGAATTATCTGAATTATATAAACTGCTTTCTGGTTCTGATGTGGCTTTAGTTTGTAAAATGATCTCATTGTTGAACTGTAAATGTGATGCTGGTGTGCGTGTGTTTGTTCTGCTCAGAGATTGTTGATGGGAACGCTAAGATGACTCTGGGGATGATCTGGACCATTATCCTCCGCTTTGCCATACAGGACATCTCAGTGGAGGGTATATATAAATATCTCTCACACACACACACACACACACACACACACACACACACACACACACACACACACACACACACACTTTTCGGTTTATAGCCTAAGTGATGCATTAGATCTTGAAGAAAAAAAGGCAGTAGGCAGGCAGTTAATTTGTGTGTATTAAATAACATGAGAGTGAACAGAATGACTAACAAAAAATACATTTCTGTTCTTTTGAATTTCTGGATATTCATTGTTTAATACAAACATAATATCAGGTATGTGTGAGTCATTTAAATGACAATTTTATCTTTCCACTCCTGAGATTCCATTTGATACAAGTGTGTGTATGTGTCTGTGTGCTCAGAGACCTCAGCTAAAGAAGGCCTGCTGCTGTGGTGCCAGAGAAAAACAGCTCCCTACAAAAATGTCAACATCCAGAATTTCCACATCAGGTGAGCAGACGAGCATTAGTGAGAAGCAGAGTGAATGACCAGATTGACAGAGATACTGCAACTGAACACTGAGCTACAGCATCATATACTACATTTCTCTTTCTGTCTCTCTCCCTGTCAGTTGGAAGGATGGATTGGGCTTCTGTGCACTCATTCACAGACATCGTCCAGAGCTCATTGATTACGGTAAACTGCGCAAGGTGAGACATTACCAGAACCTCTGACCACATATAGAGACCAGCAGTATGAAAGACCATGACCCATGCTTTGATGTTTGCTCTCACTCAGGACGACCCAATGACTAATCTGAACACCGCCTTTGACGTCGCTGAAAAGTACCTGGACATCCCCAAGATGCTGGATGCAGAAGGTGAGACATGTAGAGGACAGGTTTCTTTCTGTTCCACTTCACTGTGAAATTAGGTTAGACCTCTGTCTAAATATAGAGCTGTAGGAGGACTGCAGGTATGTGTGTAGGTTGAGTTTCACCCCATTACTGCAGGCAAGATTGTGGATGTTTCCTTAACATAGTCTGTTCGAAAGGATTTTCAGGATATTATTTGTGACCCTGGACCACAAAACCAGTTATAAGGGTCAATTTTTTGAAACATCCATTGATGTATGGTTTGTTAGGATCGGACAATATTTGGCCGAGATACAACTATTTGAAAATCTGGAATCTGAGGGTGCAAAAAAATCTAAATATTGAGAAAATCACCTTTAAAGTTGTCCAAATGAAGTCCTTAGCAATGCATATTACTAATCAAAAATTAAGTTTTGATATATTTAGGAAATTTACAAAATATCTTCATGGAACATGATCATTACCTAATATCCTAATGATTTTTGGCATAAAATAAAAATCAATAATTTTGACCCATACAATGTATTTTTGGCTACTGCTACAAATATACCTGTGCTACTGGTTTTGTGGTCCAGGGTCACATTTAGGTTGTTGCACTGTTGCACTAGATTGATGTTCCTCAAACATTTTTGAATCCTAAGTATTAAGCTTGTGCAATGTCTTCAGCCCGAGCCGCTTGACACACAGCTTTGGTGTTCTGTTCTTAACTTATACTTTTTTAAAAACAAATTTAAGATCAAAGTTAGAAAATCTTTCATTGATTTACATTGATAGGGTCGTTGTTCTTACATCTATTTGCATACTGAACTGTAAACATAAAGCCACTTTACACAGAAAAACAGTGTCAACATTGTTGTTTTTTTAGTTCACACAGATAGAAAACAATACACAAATTCACATTTTTATGGGCTCCAACACAAAAAATAATACATTTTATTTTAACTGTGTAGCAGTCCCAGAAACAGTGTAATGTCCCAGAAAAAAGATTTATACTGATAATTTTTTTTTTTTACATTTATAGTATTTATACTAATATATATTTACTATAATTCCCTCTTAATATTTGTTTATTTATTATAATATGTCATGTTTATTATATCAATAAATTTTCCTTTAATTGAACTTTTAATTTGTAATGAAAGATGGAAATTTTACAGCTATAAAGTGTCTCCACAAGCTAGATAAAATTGCCTTGGTGACATGTAAACCAGCATAATTTGCATCTGAACATTTGATTTATAACAAAAGGAGAAAAGTATCAAGTGGCTATACTGGAACATTTAATTTACACAAAAACCAAAAACTATAACAACTATTTTGTTGCTCAGAAGCATTTGTTGCTTAAAGTATTTTCTTCAGTAAAGTCAAAACTTGGTCAAACATTTTGATGATTAGCTTAATTTTAGGTTGATTATAATAGTTTCATATCCATTCACATTAACAATGCTTTCTTTACACAGGAAGTCACCTCAGATGGGCCTCTGAAGTGTGTGTGATGTGCTCTGATTATTAATTTATTCTCTCATTACTTCAATATAACCCCCTTCTTTCTCTACAGATATTGTTGGTACAGCCCGTCCTGATGAGAAGGCCATCATGACCTACGTTTCTAGCTTCTACCATGCCTTCTCTGGGGCGCAGAAGGTATCGCAGGGCACCCCTTCCAATGTCATGAACTTCTACACTCACCCAATACGTCCCTCCCCTCACTCTCTTTCTGCTCACTGGGTTTTGTGATCACCAGTAGCAGTGATTACTGGCTGTCAAGGTTTCCTACTCTCCTAACAGTCTGCCTCTCTCGGACTCTTTGCAGTGCTAAGCTCCGCCCCTCAGGGCTCATGCTCCTCCTACAGTTGCATGAGTCTTTCCACCTGTTGCATGAAGGAAATGAAGTCTTATGATGAAGGCATGAGTGTGTCTCCACTCCAGTCTCCTAAAAAAATACTCCAACGTTCCCGGAGTCAATGAGACTTCCTGGAGACCTCTTCATGCCTTGTATCATTTCTGTAGAACTGTGCCCCGTTTGCCTTTGTGTCTATGCAGTCTTTTACTCTGTGCTTTTTTTCTCTCCCTTCCTCTCCACCTCCTTTTCTCTCTCTGTTCCTGCTCCCTCTTTCCCTGGGCAGATATCGTTAGTACGTTGCGTCCCGATGAAAAGGCCATCATGACGTATGTGTCATGTTACTACCACGCCTTCTCAGGCAAACAGAAGGTGAGCGCAGACCGACATCGGCCAATCAGGACACAAGCTTCCACATCACAAACCCAGTCAAATCTAGACAGCCAATCAGAACTCTGCTTTCATCAGAACCCTAAAAAGCAGTGGCAATAAAGAAATGTAAGAGATGTGTTCTTCACTAACCTGAACTCCTTTTTGAAAAAGAGGGATATTTTAGCATACTTTTAAAAAAAGTACTTATTACGGAAATAATATACCTTAAAAAGAATATATTCTTAAGTGCAAACTGCATGAAATGTTTTCAAACACTTAATTGCATGTTATTTTCAAATGAAAATGATTTACAGTTTACATTTATATTAAATGCAATTTGATGCAAAGAGTGTTTTTTACCCACTCAAGTAGGCATTAAGTACATCTTTATATGTAATTTCATAAGTACTTCTATTGATTCTCTTTGAAATATGGTGAAAGTGTTCTGCTACATGTGCATTTATGGTAAACTAAAATATACTTAAATGCCATTTCTATTGAAACTTCAACAGAATGCATTTCTGTTCCATTGTATGTCATGTATTTAAATATATTTGTAACTATAAATTCGCAATGAAGTTGCAATTTAGTACATTTAAAATATAAACTTAAAATGTGATATTGAATAACACACTACAGTCTATAGTATTTTACATTTGCATTAGTTTGTTAGTCAACACATAAACATATACGTTAAAGTAAACATGTTTTTAAGTGTGTTAAGAAACTTTAAGTACACTTAATTTCATTAATATTGCAAGTATGTTGCTATCTGCAAGTACAGTTTTTTTTTAAATATACTTTTAAGATTTGATGTGCACATTACAATTAAGCAAACTTCTTTTTCACAAGGGATATTGTGGTGAGGTCAGTCTTGATTGATGTCACTTACAGGTCAAGAACGCACCTGCTCTTTTTATGATCTCACTGACGGGTCTGCTCTGAAACTTCATTGTGATTTCTTACTTATTTCTTGTTTGGCTGTGATATTCATTTCTTTCCTTCCTGGGTTTTGTCTCAGTTCTGGCCGTTTCCATGGCAACCCTGCTGTAATATTATATAACACACCTAGCTCTGTTTCTCCACACATCTGTAGGCACACACAGGGCTCTGGTACAGAACCATCAAACTTCTTTACATATACAAATACAAGTCGACGATCATGTGCAGCTAAAATTCAGCAGGAAGCTTCACTGCTTCATTCCTATTCAAATGACTTTTATTGCTCATAATTCATTGTGTTAGTACAGACTTAGTCCAGAAAATTAGTTTAAAATCAATAGCCATTTCCTCAGCAGTGAATCAGCTTAGACAAGCTCTTGAGCCTTAAGCCAGAGCAGCCACATCATAAGCAGCATATACCACAAAAGAATGTTTACACTTTTTAATTCTGAATCAGTTCAGAGAGACTCACTTTAGAAAGTATGAGTTTGTTCAGAGAAAGCATGTTCCTCACTGACAGGGTGAAAGTTACTACTTCACTGTGCTGATTCATCACATCCAGCTGGGTTTCCTCAACTCTTTATGAGTGTTTCTGAGCTGATGACTAACATCCCTCGATAAATAGTTTCTATATGCTGGGTGTGTGTTCTCTGCACATTCAGATCCTGTCAACTGAGTCTGACTGTAAACTCACCAGACAGTTCTGCATTCAGAAAAACTTCCTCACATCCACACCCATGCAAGATTGTTGTATGCAATATTTGGATTTTTCTAAAAAAAAAAACTTGGTGTCATTACGGTCCAGTAATTGTATCTTGACCAAACTATCTAATTTAATTAGAAAAAAACAATATTATATTGTTTTGGTGGCAGTATTAAAAAAACTATTAAATCAAAAGTTGGGTTTGGAGTGTCATGATGATGAGTGGATGATGACAGAATTTTGATGGCCAGTTCAGTATTGATACAGTTCAGTATCAGTACAAAGCAATATCATGTTTTTGTTTAATAAATTTTTGGATTTTAATCATAATCAATTTAAATTTAAATATTATTTTCTATATTATGTGTGTTTTGTAATATTTTTATTTTAAACACAAAATCCAAAAATAACATCAATAGTAACAAAAATGTATTTATTTATTTTTTCAACTGAACAATGGAAACTGAAACTGTGCAGTTCGTGTTTTCATTGATTTTTTTTTAAATTAAAAAGTTAAATCTTTGCACTGTTCAACAGAAATGGTGAAAGAAAACGCTTTTTCACAGCAGCTTTTCCAATAAAAAAGTATAACTTCTTAATCCACTATTGATAACAATTTTGTGCCAACATAAGCATAATTTCAGATTAGCATTCATAAGATGATCATAAAACTGAGAGTCACTGCCTGAACTCTTGTCTGTCACTGACAGAGCTAAACTGAGTTTATCATTGTTTTCTCCTCTTCCTTTCTGGCTTTTAGCAACTCACTTCCTTACCTCCACCCCCCACCCCCTGCAAAAATACATAATAATAAATTAAACACGCACAGAAGAGTTATATGATATTGACATAGCAGTTGATTGCATTTGGTTAACGGTAATAAAGTGACTTGAGTACCTAAACACACTTAAACACACAGAACCTTAACGGCGTTGCCATGGCGCTGATGTGGTTTCCACAGAAACAGAAGCAGATTCACTCTTGCCTTTACCCCCTCAGGCCGAGACAGCAGCCAATCGGATCTGCAAAGTCCTGGCTGTCAATCAGGAGAACGAGCAACTGATGGAAGACTATGAGAAACTGGCCAGTGATGTGAGCACATTCATTCATGTTCTCTCCTGTTCACTCCCATCCTCCTCTCCTCTCTTCTCCCCGCCTCTCTTCTCCTGTTGTCTCAACCTGTGCTCATTTAGGGCCAGTGAGAAATTTCAGTAACCGAAACTCAGCTAATGTCTAGCACATTTACTCTACAGCATTGTTAAGGTCATTGAAAACAGGGCATTTAAAATTCTGCTTTCCAGACAGTGCAGATATATGAAAATTAAGCAAATCTTAAAGGATCATGGAAATTTATGTACTGAAATTTAATTGTTTTAGTAATGCTCAGCTTTAAAATATTCAATTAGGCAAATCAATATTTGTGAGAGGAATCTCTAAATTAAATAATTCTACAATAATTATATAAATTAAAAAAATTAAAAAATCCAGAATGACCGGAAAAGTAATTAAAATGTATTATTCAAATTATGTGAACCCTGCGTCAAATTCATAATAAAAAACAATATATACCATATTTAAAACTTTCTCTTTTTCTCTCTCTACCTCCTTGATCTCATTCTGTTTGCTCCTAACTTTTCCCAATGTTTTATCCTCTTTTTTCCCCATGTTTTTGTTGTTTCCCCCCATTTTTTTCTGTCACTTGCTCTCTTCAGCTCCTGGAGTGGATTCGCAGAACAATCCCATGGTTGGAGAACCGTGTTCCAGAGAACACCATGCAGGCCATGCAGCAGAAGTTGGAGGATTTCCGTGACTACCGACGACTTCACAAACCACCCAAAGTTCAGGAGAAATGTCAGCTGGAGATCAACTTCAACACACTGCAGACCAAACTCCGCCTCAGCAACCGGCCTGCGTTCATGCCGTCAGAGGGGAAGATGGTCTCGGTGAGAACCTAACACACTTACAACCTAAGTATCTCCCCAGGATTCAGAGCATTTAACTCTCTTAATTGGATCTGTGATGTTCAATTAATCATCTGCATGTGTAGGATATCTCCAATGCTTGGGGAAGTCTTGAGGGAGCAGAGAAGGGTTATGAAGAGTGGCTACTAAATGAGATTCGCAGACTGGAGAGACTCGACCACCTTGCAGAGAAATTCCGCCAAAAAGCCGCCATCCATGAGGCCTGGACTGATGGTAATGCTTCTTTTTATTGGTTTATAAGAATTGAGGTTCTCTCCAGGGTATGGCTGATTTTTGCTGCTCCCTGTAGGTAAGGAGGAGATGCTGCAGCAGAAAGACTACGAGACAGCATCCCTCTCGGACATCAAAGCTTTGCTGAAGAAGCATGAGGCGTTTGAGAGTGACCTTGCAGCTCATCAGGACAGAGTGGAACAGATCGCTGCCATCGCACAGGAGCTGAAGTCAGTAAACGCACCAAAAGATCTGATCCAGACATTGCTTCATGCTTTATAGCTTAAATGTTTTGTTCTAAAGCAGGACATACAGAACATTTCATCTGTAGCTTACATAATCTGTAATCTTTTGTTGAAGTAGTTTAATAGTTTCACTCTCATTCTCTCTCTAGTGAGTTGGAGTACTATGACTCTCCCAGTGTAAATGCTCGCTGTCAGCAGATCTGTGATCAGTGGGATTCACTGGGGGTTTTAACTCAGAAACGCAGCGAGGCCTTGCAGGTAAAACACTTATATTATACATCCCCATGGAATTAATCCTTTCTATTCTGACCCACAGGAAAGGGCAGTATTGCTTCTTTGGTGACATACTGTGATTTTTTTTTGCTGTTAAGTGCAGTGCACTCATATGTGTGTCTTGGCTCTGTCTCTTCCTTCAGAGGACCGAGAAACTGTTGGAAACGATTGATCAGCTGTACCTGGAGTTTGCCAAAAGGGCGGCGCCCTTTAACAACTGGATGGAGGGAGCCATGGAAGACCTGCAGGACACTTTTATCGTCCACACCATTGAGGAAATACAGGTATTGTACATTCATCTTTTATCCATCCATTCACATGCTCATTTATTCACGCAGAATATCTGTTTACCTGTCTTCCCATTTGTTCTCTCATTAGGGCCCTATGAAAATAACATTAAATATTTTTAAGGAATATTACTCAATATCAAATAGTTGTCCATGTTTTAATTTAAACTGTAAACCTCTGTTGTTTACCAAGAATTTAAAGGAATTATTACATTTTTATTTTATTACAGTTTAAAAGATTAATTAGTTTTATGCATTAATTTGACCACTCTTTTTGATAATAAATGTGTATTAGAATCCAGAAAAATTAAAACAGAATCCAGAATTCAGAAAAAAATAATGCATATATAATCATAGGGCACTATTGTTACATTTTTAATAAATAATTAAATAGTTTGTTTTATGAGTTCAATTGATTAGACATTCTTTTTAATTATGATAAATTTAATTAAACCATTAAAATGAAAGGGACAACACAGAATTATGTCATCTGTCTGTCCATTCGTCCATCTATGCATGTATCCATTTGGTTTATTTCAAATGTGACTGTGAAGTGTTCTGATGCTTTTCACATAAAAGTTGATATAATAGTGAAAATTTAAAAGTTGCAGAGGTGGAATGTTGTGGAAAATTATAGCACCTCACTTTGTGTGTGTGTGTGTGTGTATCAGGGACTCAGCACAGCCCATGAGCAGTTTAAAGCCACACTGCCTGAGGCAGATAAGGAACGTCAGGCCATCCTGGGCATCCATAATGAAATTGCTAAAATAGTGCAGACATACCACGTCAACATGGCTGGCACCAACCCCTACACCACCATCAACCCCCTGGAGATCAATGCCAAATGGGATAAGGTCAGAAAATACACTTGAGCAGGACAAACAGAAGGACATCAGAGTTTTCAGACAAATATGTGACATGTTATATATAATTATGTAAGAAAATGGGTACAATGAGAGTTGTTTAACTCACCTCCATACTGCTTTCTTCTAATCTCCCTTTTCTCTCTGTCCTCTCAGGTGAGGCAGTTAGTACCCCAGAGAGATCAGGCCCTGATAGAAGAACACGCTCGTCAGCAGAATAATGAGAGACTGCGCAGACAGTTTGCTAATCAGGCAAATGTCATTGGGCCCTGGATCCAGACCAAGATGGAGGTGAGACATGAGTTCTACTAACAGAAAATGAGTCACATTCTCTTAGGGTACTTCAGAGAACTTCAGAGAAAAAAAGACATAAAATTTTTCTTGCTGATTAGCTTACATACATGATGACACAAGCAAATTTGGTTGATTTTTTGGACCAACCATTTTTTTGGAAGGAAATTAATACTTTTATTCAGCATAAATGCATTAAATTGAAGAAAAGTGGCAGTAAAGACATTTGTAATTTTACAAATTACTTAAATTAATCAAATAAATTTAGTTCTTTTCAACTTTCTATTCTGAATCCTGAAATATTAATGTTTTTTGGTAACTAGGATATATTATAGATCAGCAAACCATTTGGAGTAAAGTAGATACTGGACTTTCTATTTTAAAATGCCATGGGAAGTTAAACAAAAAATAACCTTATATAAGTAGGGCTAGTCAAAATATTACTATAGCACTACCTTGTACTTGGCCACATTAAAATTCACCATATGTTAACAATCATCTTGGAGGAAAAAAATGCATCAGATACTGCTAAATTAGCTCTGAAAACCATTTGGGTGGCTGGAGAAAAATTTTGCAGGAAAAACCTTGGGGCAAAGATTCAGGAAGGACTGTGTTTGGCCTCTTATTTTAGTATTTTTTTAAATTTTCTGTGCTTAGGAAATTGGCCGAATCTCTATTGAGATGCACGGGACCCTGGAGGATCAGCTGACCCACCTTCGGCAGTATGAGAAGAGCATTGTAAACTACAAACCAAAGATCGACCAGCTAGAGGGAGACCATCAACTAATACAGGAAGCACTTATATTTGACAACAAACACACTAACTACACCATGGAGGTATACACACATATAAAATCTCAAATGCTCACATCCAAACCCCCAGTTCATTGTTATGTTCCTGAAGTCTCTTTTCTTCTTCTAGCACATCCGTGTGGGTTGGGAGCAGCTCCTCACCACCATCGCTCGCACCATCAATGAGATCGAGAACCAGATTCTGACCCGTGACGCCAAAGGCATCAGCCAAGAACAAATGAATGAGTTCAGAGCCTCGTTCAACCACTTCGATCGAGTCAGTATCACACCGCACAGTTCAACACCACAGTTTAACATCATTAAGAGCAGTAGGACATCTGAGACCGTAACTCGGTCACTTCATTTGGGTGGGAACCAACAGAGAATTGCAGAAATTTTTGTTAGTTAAAAACATTTAATTTTTTAATTTTATGATTGGCTGCTGTAACATTTTGTGTGGTACCTTGCAGACTTGGGAAAAATGTAAAGTTTAAAGGCCCATTCATACAAAGGACAATAAAGATAATAAAGTAGTTTTTAAAAATTGTTCTACATTGAAAAAGAATAGCAGAGACCACACCACAACTTAACAATAATGGCACAGAGGAATATTATTTAAATCACTTTCACAATTATTTTTTTTCCAGCTGAAGAATGATAAAAACATTGAATCGGTATTCCAGTCAGTAATCATCCCTCTTTAAAGAGCTTGACATTTAAAGCTGCTGAGAACAAATTTCTAGCACTTGCTTATGATAAACACACCATTATCGTGCATTGGTGTGGGTGCCAGTATACTTCTTGTTATCGGTACCTTTCTTAGTGTGAACAGAAAACAATTGTTCCCTTTTAGCTGATAAGTTATATGAACTGAATTGGGCACAAGTTATAGGAAGTTGAATTGGAATGACAAAAAGTGGAACTTAATAAATTACACTTAAGAGAAATTCAGCACGTAATGACATTCTGGGAAATTAAATCATTTTCCATCCCGGTCCAAGTCTGTAAGGCCTAAAAGCTTTAAAACTTCAAGCATTTTTTAAACTTTCAGACAAGACCAACTACGTTTATTTTGTCAGACAGAATTTATTCACTTCATTTTAATTCTACCTCCTTTAAAATCAAATTTCAGTTCTACTTCATTTTTTGCGACCTTAAATAATATTCATCAATTTGAAATAATTTGTAATTTTTTTAATTTTAAGTGGAGTACAAACCTGGTACCTTGGGGTTCCTGTCCTGTTTACGTACTCGACTTAATAGCAAAATTGCAAGTCTTTACTTTTATAACAATGCATTTGTATAATTGACCTGATGTGCATAGAGTGGAATTATGGTATACAGTAGTGGTCAGAATTATTGGCACCCTTGGTAAATATGATCAAAGAAGGCTGTGAAAATTAATCTGAATTGTTAATCCTTTTGATCTTTTATTTAAAAAATTCACAAAAATCTAACCTTTCATTGGATAAGAATTTAAAATGGGGGGGAAATAGCATTATGAAATAAATGTTTTTCTCTAACACACATTGGCCACAATTAACAGCACCCTTTTATTCAATACTTTTTGAAACCTCCATTTGCCAGTTTAACAGCTCTAAACGTTCTCCTATAATGCCTGATGAGGTTAGAGAACACCTGACAAGAGATCAGAGACGATTCCTTCATCCAGAATCACTCCAGACCCTTTAGATTCCCAGCTCCATGTTGGTGCTTCTTCTCTGCAGTTCACCACTCATTTTATACAGGGTTCAGGTCAGAGGACTGGAATGGCCAGCAGAAGCTTGGTTTTGTGCTCAGTGACACATTTTTGTGTTGTTTTTGAGGTTTGCGTTTGGATTATTGTACGGTTGGAAGATTCAAACATGGCCCATTATAAGATTTCTAACAGTCAGTCACTTATTGATTTTTTATCTGTTGGTATTTGATAGAATCCATGATGCTGTGTGTCTAAACAAGATGTCCAGGACCTCCAGCAGAAATATAGGCCCACAACATCAAAAATACAGCAGTATATTTCATTGTACACATGGAGTACGTTTTATCCTTGTGTTCACCAAACTCATCTTGAGTGTTTGCTGCTAAAAAGCTCATTTTTTTGTTTCATCTGACCATAGAAGCCAGTCCCATTTGAAGTTCCAGTTGTGTCTGATAACTGAATATGCTGGGGTTTGGTTTTGGATGAGCTTGGAGAAGTTTTCTTGAAACCCTTCCGAACAACATGTGGTGATGTAGGTGCTGTTTATAGGTGCAGTAGACTCAACTATTTTCTGCAATTCTCCAGCTGTGGTCCTTGGAGAGTCTTTAGCCACTCAAACTCTCCTTCTCACCGTGCATTAGGACGATATAGACACACGTCCTCTTCCTAACATTTTATGTTGATTGGACATTCTTAACTATTGTCCTGATGGTGGAAATGGGAATTTTCACTGCGCTAGCACTTTTCTTAAAGCCACTTCACTAATTTGTGAAGCTCAATTATCTTTTGCTGCACATCAGAAATATATTCTTTGGTTTTTCTCATTGTGATGGATGATTAAGGGAATTTGGGCTTTGGTTTCCCTCCTATTTATATTTCTGTGAAACAGGAAGCCATGGCTGGATAATTTCATGTTCATAATCATCCTGGAGTGCTCAAAATTGTGAACATGAAAGGGAATATACTTCAGAGATATTTTACTCATAAGAATTTCTAGGGGTGCTAATAATTGTGTCCAACGTGTATTTGAGAAAAACATTTATTTCATAATGATATTTCCTTATTATCCAATGAAAGGTTATATTTTTGTGAATATTTAAAATAAAAGATCAAAAGGATTAACAATGCAGATTAATTTTCACAGCCTTCTTTGATCATATTTACCAAGGGTGACAATAATTCTGACCTCTACTGTATGTCACCCACACAAGTCCCAGATTACAGGCTGCCACGCTGAATCCTAATGCTGCACTAAAAACCCACACAGTGCCGCCCAAGACACCTTAACATCGTTAAAACAACACAATATAGTTAACCGAGCACAACGGGCACAGTTTTTAGCAGATCTGTCCTCACAATCACTCTCTGTCCTCACTCACGGCACAGTACTGCACAGTTTGTCCTAACGTTTGTGCACTTTTCTCTTCTTTTGTCTCGTTTTTCACTTCTGCATGGACCCTCTTCCACCCCTCCACATGTCTGCATGACATTCCCCCACCCCTCCCATGTGTGTACTGCATGTCCACGCTGCTGACCTCTGACCCTGCCCACACCCAGGACCACTCGGGCACACTGGGCGCTGAGGAGTTCAAAGCCTGCCTTATCAGTCTGGGCTTCGATATCGGGAACGATGCACAGGTACACACACCAACACCAGTTAGGGAGTTCAACCATTAACCACACTCTTTTTTTTTTTTTCCTACTCTATTTTTCTTTCTCCTTTCGCTCTCTCATTTTCTCTCAAACCTTCCTCTAAAATGTCTTCCTTCACCTATACTCCTCCCGTCCTCTTTTGCTCTTCATCTTTCTCTCTACTACTACCTGGTTCTGTTTGTCCCTGGTGGGTTCCTGTAGAAGAGAACAGGCATGATGGATGCAGAAGACTTCAGAGCCTGCCTCATCTCCATGGGTTATAATATGGTAAAGCAGAGAGTTCAAATCTCCATGGGTTGTGATCAGGTTAAACTAAAAGTTGTAGTCCCCATGGATAATGTACTGCTAGCTCATGTAATCTGAATCTGAAACTGATATTACTAATCCCTATGGATTAACCTGGAAAATCAGAGATTTATGATCAACATGGGGTATAATATGGTAAAGCAGTTTTAATCGCCCATGTTTTATCTGGTAAGTCAGCGTTATCATCTGGTTTCGGACAGATTTTGTTGGGTTAGTTATATCTATGTGGGTTATTATTTTAGTAAGTATTTCTGGAAAAAGTAGCGTGAACTATTAAAAAAGTCCATGGATTATAGTCAAGTTATAATCCTCATATGACTCATTATAAACAGAAGATATAATAGAAATGTTTATATCTACTACATGGTATATTTTTGAAAAACAGATTTATAATCAACAAGGTGCTGCCATTTTTAACTTGAATGTGCAATGCTTTTGTTTCAGCCGCTTCCACTTATTTTAGCAGTACAGCACAAAAACAGTCCATAATGCTGCTTGATGCAGCAAACTGGTGTAGGTTATTAGTCATATTATTTTGATTTATTTGTCTATTCATAATTGTACTGGTTTGTTGCACAAATAGTTTTTCCCTTTACTGCACTTTGTTATTTTTCCAGTTATTCATCTACAGCGGTGAATGAATCGGAAGCCTCACACATTTACAGGAAATAGCTTACTTCCACATTGAAAAATAATGTGGATAATATGGTAAAGCAGAAAGTTAGAATCATACCCCCGGTTTCACAGACAAGGCTTAAGCTAGTCCCAGACTAAAATGCATGTTTGAGCTGTCTCAACTGAAAATATCTTGCTCTGACATATGTTAAAATAGGTCAGTATCATTGTTCTGTGTCAAGATGCACACCTTAATGTTTTCTTCCAAGGCATTTTTGTAAAAGTTGCTTAAATATCTTAATTTAACTAAGGCCTAGTCCTGGTTTAAGCTAAACCCTGTTTGTGAAACTGGGCCTCAATGTATTATCTGGTAAGCCAGAGTTATGTGGTTTAGGACAGTTTTCCTGAACTCTTGATTAGTCTGGTTAGAACTATGTGGTTCAGTGTTATTTTAGTATTATTTGTATACTATTATAATATTTATTAACGTTTTGAATGAGGTATATATATTTTAATTTTAGCTATACGTTTTTATAATTTTGCTTGTTTCCCATTTTTAATTTTTTTATTTATAGCTGTATTTTTTTTTCAGTTTTAGTTTTATATATTTTAATAATGCAACATTTCTATTTTTTGTAAGTTTAACTTTTCATGTAATATTTATACTTTATTTTACTTCAGCTTTATTTCAGTTACTGAAAGTGATTTTTTAAACAGTTGTAGCATTAGTTGTAGTTAACAGTAACAACACTAATGTGGTTATTACTTGAGAAAGTTTCTTAAGTGTTCATAAAGTTAATTGAGTTAAACTGTTATAATCCCCATGGAACATCACTCATTATAAGCAGAAAATTAACATGGTATTAGGGGTGTGCGATATGACGATTTTTTATCGTGGACAATAAAAATGTCTCCACGATCTGCTTTTGAAGATATATCGTAGTATCGTGCTACAGCACACATTCTATCAGCTGCAGTTCTGGCGCCTCCGTCATATACTGTACAACATCACATGCATTCACATCAGTGTTAATTCAGCGGTAGAGTTACTCTCACGGAACACTGCACTTATTTGCAATCACAAAAGTACATTTGCGTGTGCTTTTAAATGTTTCATTCGCGACGTGCGCTTTCTCTGAGACCCGCATACACCCGAAGCGTGCGCGCAAAGGCCAGTCAAACAGCGCCTGATTACTGAACCAGGGCTGCCAACTCTCACGCCACACATCCATTTTCTCACGCAGTCAAAAGCACCTTCAGTCAAAACTGTAGTAATATGATATTGGCAAAACAGATTTGGTAAAGGCTCCAGTGCGTATTTGTGTTTGTGCTCTGGAAATCACCAAAAGATTCTATTTACAATGTGTTTTCGTGAGCAATGTAGCCAATCACAGACATATCTGTTGATTTCTTGATTTCAACACCTGTGATTGGCCATTGCGTTCAAGTCAGTCTGAATTCACTCACCTCTAAACGGCAGATTTTTTTTCTCCTACACATGAATATAAAGTAACTTGCGTTGTACTGAAGAAAGTGACTCCTTTTTAGTGATTAAAAAGGAAGGGCTATTTGCGCACTTTTAGGCTACATATAATCTGTTCAGAATTTGAATAAAAGTTTTGTTTTTCGTCCCGCTAAGTTTCGGGAGTGACATATAAATCCCTCATGAAAGAAGGATTCATTTTCGAATGGGAGAAAAATATAATTTCTCAGAACAGATGTTCAAGCAATGCAGACTAATAGATTAATAGAGAAATATTAGAATTTTTGTGTCAAAATATTTTTAAATGCGGTTGCAATTATTTATAAAAGTAGCTAATGACTAGATCTGGCAATTCTTTCACTGTACATTGCTATTCTTGTTGTGGTAAAATGTTAATAGATTTGCAGCACTGCAACAGTTATTTTACATCATATGATAAAAACACAGTATGACATAATGTCCAGATGTCAGACAAAACTCTTCTGACAGGTGTTTTATATATATATTGTATTAAAAAAATTATAACATAAATGGTAAAAAAATATTTATGGTAAATTTCCTCAGATCACCAGGAAATTTTGTCTGTATCATGAGGATTGAGTCCCCTTTAAACCTCAAGAACAAGTCAATTCACCAGCTTTTTTTCTTTGTTTAGTTTGCATACTGAACCTGTATTGGAGCTCTTAATTTTGAACTCTCAAAGTGCACCAGATAGATGAATTTAACTTTAAAATGTACAAAATTTTCCAAGTCGAACTCAAAAGTTGGCAGCCCTGACTGAAGTTATCTTTGGCGCTAATATTGTCAAAACACAAAGGTTTACATATAGACTCAGTTGTGTCTGGTTATGTCTAAAATGAAAGTAAACAGTTGAGAGAAAAACGGATGTGTGCCTGTATATTAGATGCGTGCAGGTCTTAAAGGGACAGAACTAAACATGCAGCCGACTGTCATTAAAGGGATAGATCACCCTAAAATTACATTTCTGTCATTATTTACTCCCTGTCACTTTATCCTAAACCTGTATTAATTTCTTTCTTGTGCTGAACACAAAAGAAGATATTTTGAAGAATTTGGGTAACCAAACATTTGCTGGTCCACAATTTGATAGTAGGAAAAAAAATACTATGGAAGTCACTATGGATCAGCAACTGTCTGGTTTTCCACATTCTTTAAAATAGCATTTATGTTCAGCAGAAGAAAGAAACTCATTCAGGTTTAAAACAACTTTTGAGTGAGTAAATGGTGGTATAAAAATAAAACACTATGACAGAATTGACAGACAGATGACAGAATTTTTATTTTTGGGTGAAATATTCCTTTAACAACAAAACGCAAAGAGAAAAATCACTCACTACTCTTGACTGAAAAACTTTAATACAGTTGCTTTAGGAATCAGTCTATATAGTGTTTTGTTTTTATATTTGTTCATTCAATTTATTGAATGCTCCTGCTAAATATACCTATTGTACCTGAAAATAAAGCACTGTTTGTTTTATTTGTATATTATGTGTAGTTGTAATGTGTATCTTTGTCATTATTTTTTTGCTACCCTGAAGGTTTTGTCTTTATAATAGGGAAATTAGTTTGGCTGTAATGCTCAGACAACTTGCAAAGTAGTAAAACCAACATTACAAAGAATCGTGATAAAATCGTAATATTTCTAAAAAAAACAAAAAAACATGATATTATATTTTTTCCATATCGCCCACCCCTACATGGTATATAGTCTGGAAAAGCTGAGATTTACATTTATCAAGATGTAAGGAAACAGATCATTTTGATTTTCATGAATTAAAAACAGGTATATTAGACCATTATCTCTAAATAAAGCAGTTCTTGAAAAGATAAGATTAGATTAAAAAAAAAATAGCATCAACTATGCTAACCCAGTGAGGAACGATCTTTCATATTGTTTTCATAGTGATTTTTAAGAACTGTTTCTCTGTGTGTAGGGAGAGGCGGAGTTTGCCCGTATCATGAGCATTGTGGATCCTAACAGACTGGGAGTGATCACATTCCAGGCCTTCATTGACTTTATGTCTCGCGAGACGGCCGACACGGACACCGCTGATCAGGTCATGGCATCCTTTAAAGTCCTTGCTGGAGACAAGGTACATATACAACATCCAAAAAATCATTTCCCAGTGTTAAAAGTGTCTAAATGAATAACCAAATGAATAACTCTCTCCTCATGCAGAACTATATCCTGGCGGATGAGCTGCGGCGTGAGCTCCCTCCTGACCAGGCCGAGTACTGCATCGCCCGCATGACGCCTTACTCCGGCCCTGACACCATCCCCGGAGCTCTTGACTACATGTCCTTCTCCACCGCCCTCTATGGGGAGAGTGACCTCTGAACCGTGACCCCGCCAACCTGCCTTCTGATACAAACACACAAATATGCGTATTCGTACACACACATAGCTTGCGCACTATGAGAGTAAAAGTGGCTCTTCAGTGCTGATCTAGCACCAACAAGCAGAGCAAGCAGAACTGGTCCCAGATCAGCCCATCAGAGCAGCTTCCACCCAATGACGTTCGGTCATTTTTGTATCCTCCTATCAGCCCAGGCCCTTCCTGTGTGTCATATACAACTTCCTGTTCTTTCTCCAGCTGTGTTCATGAAGCCTGTCTTGGGGTTTGTGTCACAAAGATGCAGCCTTCACATGCTTGTCAGAAAATCCTACTTCGTAATTATGTGTTTGTCACATTGAAGGAGAGAATAAGAAACAGGACAGGAAATCCTGATACTCTTTTCTCTGTGTAAATGTACAATATGCAACAAAGGGTTACAAATATACTGTACATAAAGCATGTGGTAGGCAGCATCATTGTGACCTCTGACCCATGTGATACTGCATGACCATGTGCTACGATTGATCCGCTTTTTTACATACAGTAAATGCTTGTTGATGAGACGTTTTCTTGTGATGAGTCAGACTTCATGAACAGATCTTCCCCTTTCTGCTTCCCAGCGCAACATTGAAAAACTCCCTTCCAGGAGGAATGTTTTCTGTATTTTTACTTCTTATTTTGTTTGTTTTTTCCTCTTCATAAAGGAATAAAGTTAACATATTTTATTATACAGAACAAAAAAGGTATTTTTCTTCACCTTATTAAAAAAAAAACTTTAAAAATTATGAAAATTTAAATAAAGAAACAATCACACTTGTGTGTTTGTGTTTTTTAATTGCTTGTATGAAGGAGAAATGTGTTATATTAACTGAAGGTAATTAATTTTAATGTAAAGTGGAAAGATGTTATTTTTAAAATGTTAAAATTAACTAATTTGAACATTTATTCATTTTATTTACTCAACCTATCAATACTTCAATTATAATTTGCTGTATATTTCCTAATGAAACAGGCAAGTGTGTAAGAACGTATAAGAAATCCTATTTTTTTAATGAACTTTTAGCTGATGGTAAAGTAAATTGATAAGATATTGATGTGTCATATTGCCTGCTCTTGTTTTTTGACCTGATGTACTAACAAACGCCATGAAAATAATTACATTTTCTAAGAACCTATAGAAAACTAGGAAAAGATTATTTTTAACGGCTTCAATTCTGACAGCATTTCCTCAAAGGAAAAGTGAATTATGTCGAAGTTTAGAGAGTACACCAGCATATAGATAGAAGGTCTCAAAGCTAACAGATATGTGACCCTGGACTTAAGTCACTGGGGTATATTTGTAGCAATAGCCAAAAATACATTGTATGGGTCAAAATTATAATTTTTTCTTTTATGCCAAAAATCATTAGGATATTAAGTAAAGATCATGCTCCATGAAGATATTTTGTAAATTTCTTACCGTAAATGTATAAAAACTTTAGTAATATGCATTGCTAAGAACTTCATTTGGACAACTTTAAAGGCGATTTTCTCAATATTTAGATTTTTTTGCACCCTCAGATTCCAGATTTTCAAATAGTTGTATCTCGGCCAAATATTGTCCGATCCTAACAAACCATACATCAATGAAAAGCTTATTTATTCAGCTTTCAGATTTATAAATCTCAATTTCGAAAAATTGACACTTAAGACTGGTTTTGTGGTCCAGGGTCACATATAGACTAAAAGCCACAAAAACTAAGATTTGATTTCTTGAGTTTTTTTTTTTTTTTTTCCTGGTACAAAGGTCCTTTATGATTTCTAAGATATAATATAAGGTTCTAATATAAGTTATAAAATATAAAGTTAAGATATATATTGTGTTCATTTATAGTTTAACTAAGCTAACCCTGAAAATGTGCTTAGTTGTAATTCACACAGTAATTTAGCTTTTATACCTCATTTCTTAAAGTGGAACCAATAACTCGTTTCTTAGTTCTACACGGACGCAATATGAAGCTGTACGAAGTCGGGTTTACATGGCGGCGCCCAGTCGAGTCATGTTGAATTATGTCCTACTGACTTTATTCTTAGTAATGTGAAATTGTAGAATGACATACCTTAACTAAACATGTGGAATCAAGTTCGTAAACTGCAAAAGAACAGGACAGTTAAATATGGGATCCCGATGCTGGTGAGCGCTTTAATATTTGTATGCAGGATGAGCTGTTATTAATCAGCGTCAAGTGTTTCTAGTTACGATTTAAAAAGATGTGTAACATAAGCGAGCCTTAGTACTAATAACTATACCGAAATCATGGTTTAAATAATAGTAATGTTTATTGTAATTTACTGTAATAATAAATCTGTTGTTTAAACGAAAATTTTGAATTGAGTGTGATACATTTTTTGTCCAATATAACTAATGTTTAATTAAGGTTTTCGTACGTTTTATCAGTGTATTTCGCCTTGCTCATTTTTACGAGGTGATATGTAAACATTATGTAAATCTAGTTATTGATGCCTAAAACAATTAAAAATAAATACAGTTGTGACGAGAGAATTGCCTGGTTTCACAGACAGGGCTTAGACTAAACCAGGATTAGGCCATAATTCAATTAGGAGATTTAAGTAATTTTTATAAACGTGCCTTAGAAAAAAACATTACTGGTGTGCATCTTGAGACAAAACAAAGGCATTGATATATTTTAAGATCAATAAGTGCAAGTTTCTTTCAGTTTAAACAGCTCAGACTTTAGTCTAGGACTAGGTTTAGGCTTAAGCCTTGTCTGTGAAACCGGGGGAATATGTTCTTAGATAATTCAGTTTTTTTTTTTTCATATTGATGGTATCACACTCGTTTAGTGGCAATATATCTTAAACACTGTTGTCAACATTCTGCTATTGTAAAATCAATAATTTTAGTGCTCATATTTAATGTTTGTCTGAAGCTGCTGATTGTGGGAGGGTCGTTTGGATTGAGAGAATTCACTCAGATTAGATATGATGCACAGAAGATAAAAAGGAAGGTATGTAAAACGTCATATAATCTTTTCATGTACAGGCCAAGTGACACTGACAGAACTTCAGCCAGAACTGATTTATGCTGTTCAATAAAACATTATAATAGTTTCCTCCTTGTTATAATTTGTCTTTTGCATGTTTGTTTTAGCTGGACCCTGCACTGGAAGCCCGGGTGAGCACTAAAAAACAGTTGGCCATCCTTCAGGATGAGTTTGAGGTAATGAGAGAACGAGATGAATAGATGGAGAATCTGTGTGTGTGCGTGTGCACTAATGTTTTATAGTGCTATAATGTTTTATAGAGCCATCTGCTGTTTTGCTGCGGATAGGAAGTTATGTTTACTTGCTAGTGAGGTTGTGGTAGTCTTAATGGTTAAGCATCTGGCTTGTTAAATTCAATCGGTGCAGGTTTGGACCTGACACAGAGTGACTCAGGAACTGTAATCGCAATTTTGTCATGCACTTTGTCAAGCAGGACACATAACACTAGGTTTTTCCAAGGAGACTGACTGACCCGGCAATTAGCATGCTGTAAGTTATTTTGGATGGAAAGTGTCTAGTTAGCTGTTTAGTCTTGACTTAGTGCAATGGCACTTGGTTCATTTAGCATCTCCATTTCAGGCTGTGGGTGGTTGAGGCTGTCATTATGCTGCAATGGTGATTCTCCTTGACTTTAAAAACTTTATTTTTAGCCTTGCAGCCATTATAAGAAGTTACAATGCTATTAAATCTGACCTTCTGCTTCCAGACGGTTGTAGAATAGCGCCCTCAAGTGGAACCAGGAAAATTTAGACATCTCTCAGCTGCTCATTAGATGATAAATATTAACTCGGGTCATGTGTCATCCTAATTATTTTATTTTAGATCTTACATTGACCCACCATGAATCATAAAACAAACAAACACCCCACTGTAGCTGACTCATCTTTGGTAACTAGTGTACTTAGTTTAGTGTTCTGTAAGGTTAATCGAAAGTGACAGCAAAGACATTTATAATGTTACAAAAGATTTTTGCTGTTCTTTTGAACTTGTATTCATCCTGAAAAAGCTAGCATGGTTTCCACACACACATTTAGCAGCACAACTGTTTTCAGTGTTCATAATAATAAGAAATGTTTCCTGAGCAGCATATTAGAATGATTTCTGAAGGATCACGTGACACTGAAGACTGGAGTAATGGCTACTGAAAATTCAGCTTTGCCATCACAGGAATAAATTAAGTTTTAAAACATATTCAGATAGAAAAGTGTTATTTTAAATTGTAATAATATTTCGCAACATGATGCAATTCACAATGCAGCTTTGGTGAGCATAAGATACTTTTTTCAACAACATTTTTGAACTTTAGTTTATGTACCATAGCGTCCAGGCCATTTATCAAATTAGCAACAACTTGATTAACGTTTAATACATTTGCTATGAATATCTTTGTAGCTTTTGAGACCTGATAATTTCTGTTTGTGCGTTTGATTTGTGGCTTTGAAAAAAGGTAATTTAATATAGCATAATCTCTTTTGTTCTTTCAGAAATTAAAGGATGCGGACTTGGATGGATGGAAGAACATTCGTGGCCCGCGTCCCTGGGAGGATTCGAAGGAGTACCAGGAGCAGCAGCGAGCTCAACTCAGTAAAGGCACATAGAACTCTAAAACCTTAAACTACCCCTGCTGGCTCAAAGATGTAAGACACTCATAAAACCAGTGCAGTGTACCATGGTTGCCACTGTATAATAAATCAGCACTATCACATTATATCTAGATCGGAAACTACCTATTAGGACTCTACTGTCTGGCATATGGAATGCCACTTTGTTGTCTCTTTTGGAAATGTACGTCCTTGTGCACTTGTGTGGCTGGCTATGTGTGTAGCAGGCTCTCTGTCCACTTTGGTGCTCCTATATTTTTATGGCATCAGGAACGTTGTAACCATTGTTCCATGTCAGTTCACATTCACAGTAATGCGTAACACGAGCCCAGTACTGAATTTTAGTCAATAAAACCCCTTGTTCTTTCAGTGGTGCGTACAGAACCAATGGTGCCTGTGCACATGGTGGGTGAATGGTACAGTCTTAAGGCAGTAGGCATGAATGAACTTCTGTACACCTGTGCTGGATCAGCCTACTGCTCACTGTACATCTCATTCCAGCAAGCATGTCATGGAGTGTGTAGAATATGATGATCAGCAGTTTGGACATTATTGTCTTTTCTGCAACAACCTCCGGAAATCCAGGTTTTGCTTTCTTTATGAACTTATTTAGGCTTTTGGTCTCTAGTAGAGTCTCTCTGGGATCTTGTGTGAGTGAAAAGCTAATAATTTAATTGAATGCAAAATATAAATAAATGTGGATGCATAATTAATCAAAATAAATCTGAAACTGCGATTATAGCTTAGTGTGATTATGAAATTAAAGGCTGAAATTTATTTAAGTATATAGTCTCTTGTGCACTGTGTTTTCAGCACCTCAATTCATAAAATGCTGCTTCTCACAAACTCCATCTCTGTATGTGCAGTGAGTTTAATGTGCATCTTGGGAACTCAATGTGTGGTACTGTCTCTTTATTTACACATTTGCACAATGACCAACATTTCGGTGGAAAGATTTGAACGTTTGACAGTGAAGAATTTAAGACATAAATATTACCATTGTAACTTTAAGCATTATTAGGCCTTAAATTATCATTTTATTATTTTACAGGGCAATTGTAATTTAAAACAGTAATGAATTTATGTCCTCAGTTTTCAGTTTAAAACTATTACTTGCATGCCATGTGCCCCATTAACCAACATCAGAGAACCATGAACATGTGATTGGGCCTTCTTGTAAATTGCTGCTATATTCTTAGTCCATAAAAGCCTGTTGTGAATGTGATTCCCATGTATTTGTATGAATGAATCTCCATGTCTCAGCCATGGCCCATTTACCTCTTGACGTTTCCAGTTTCTTTGCGCATTAATTTGCAAGAAAACAGGTTTGCAAACTTGCTTATTTTTACATTTCGGTTTGGTGCTACAAGTGGTACAGATATGACTCTTTCAATTTTAACAGTGTCTATGCTAATATTCATATCTATTGTAGCTTTAGACATTAAGAGATATTTTACAGGGTTCAATACCAAGGACCCCCAATTTTAGAATAATCAATGCTATTTTTAGCAATGCATTTTTACGCTTAATTAATTTGATGTAAATTTGATTGTAATTTTTACAAATGGTATACTTTCTAAAAAAAAAAAAAAAAAGCAATAAGCTGGATGCTACACAACATTATGCAGTTTGTAGTTTTCAACACATTTTACTGACATTTTTAGTAAGACTATCAAGTCACTTTTAGCATTATCTTGGTGACAATTCAGCAGAATTTTCTACAACAATGTAAAATACATATCAGAAAACCAAATGGTTAAGTTTGCAAGGCATAAAACTGGATGTACAAGATCAATGAATGCAAGATTTTTGATGCTATTGCAGAACTAGCCCAAAAGGACCAGTGACTGTCAACTGCTGTTCTCTCAGCCAGCCCCAAAAGAAATCTCTCTCACTGGTCCCAGGCCATCCGGCCATTCTTAGTGTTGAGTTGAATTTTTTATCTATATATATATATATATATATATATATATATAATTTATTGTGATAATCCTAGCTTTAACTTGTCTTGACTGTGTCTTTGTGATTGTGGTTTTATTTACAGTACTATGCAACCTGCACATCATCATCCGTAAATGCATCAGTGAGATGCTACAGAGCAAGGATATCACCTCCTGCTGCTTTGATCAATGCTACACCTATGCTTGTGTGATTTTAAAAGGTCTAATCTTTGGTTTATCTTACGTCCAGCTGTGGAGACGCACACGGTCTTGATTCAGACCTGGAATGCATGTGTATTTCCAAACAGGATCCGGGCACGGGCTGCTGCTCTCAGACTAATGTTAACGCCAGCACTGACTCATCTGTGTGATGTGAAGCTTTGTTCGGAGGCACATTTTAACAAGCCCCTGCTGACTTTCCCTCTTCCCCCTCGTCACTCTCCTGCTGGAAATTCCAGCACTGTCATATCATGTGCTTCGTCACTTTAATTGCTCAAGTGGGAATGATCCTCAAGGGCCGAAGGGAACACGTCAACAAATCTGACTTCAGGAGTCTAGATATCCTCAGGGGGCATTAAAGCCACTCATGTGTCCAGTTTGAGTCAAAACAGTGTTTCAATAAACTTTTGAGATGTTTTGGCTGGTCAGGTGAGGAGTACAAAAACAGACTAATTAATTTGTCGTGACAAGTGTTGCTGTAGCAGAGAAGTGCTTTTATTACAGTGAATTCTCTACAGGACATTCATTTGATGCTGGTTAAATGCGTTTAATTTATTATTCATTTATCACTAATTTGTTATTAGCCTATCATTAATTAGTATATTCATTTATGTAATAAAATGAGACATTTGTTCTGTATTTTGCATAGTAACCAATTGTTTGCGATTATTTGGTTCTTGAATAAGGTAATTCAAGATGTGGTTAGCTTACATTCTCACTTAATTGTATATTTCTTACTTTTTGAAGTTATATATATTTTCCCTATATGGATGGAATTTCTTATCAGTGTTATAATTTTTCTAGAATTTTGATGAATATAAAGTTCAAAAGAGCAACATTTATTAGAAATCAATGTCTTTACTGACACTTTTGATCAATTTAATGCATAAATAAAAATATTAATTTCTTGAATGTATAATAAAAAATACTAAACGTTAGCAAAGAGTAAAATGCCTTGACATGACAGAGCTGAGCCTGAACTGTGATCTCAACAACTCAGTCACCTCAGCTTGACAAGTAGTGGGGACTTGAACCCATAACCTCTTCCACCCAGATCCTTAACCATTAGATTAACAACCCACTAACAGATTTATGTGGACAGGCCTCCTTTACTGCAGTGTGAGGAAGCTACTTCTCCCTGAAACACTGACCAATTTATCTGACTCTCCACTAAGGGTGGCACTTGCATTTAAATTAGACCTCTTGAACTACAGTCAGACCTCCACTACAGAGTTAGAGCCTTACTGATGTTAGTAAACATCTTTATTTTTTATTCGTCATTGCAGAGATGAACATTTTAGTCTCATTCATTCCACTTTCACTGCCGCAGAGGAACAAAATGGGCCTGCAAATATTTAAATGTATGATGTTGCCTAGTGGGTTTGTGTGTGTGTGTGTGTGTGTGTGTGTGTGTGTGTCTGTGTGTGTTTTTGTAACAAATGAGGACATAAATTTGTATAATGACAAGGGTATGACAGGTATTACAAGGAGACAGTGACTTTTTTTAGGAATTTACCCCATGTCCCCACTTTTCAAAACGCTTATAAATCACACAGAATGGAGTGTATTGAAAATCTGAAATAGCACAAAGTCTCCTGTAAGGGGTAGGTTTAGGTGTAGGGTTGGTGTAGGGCAATAGCACATACAGTTTGTACAGTATAAAAACCATTACGCCTATGGAGAGTCCCCACTTTTCACAAAAACAAATGTGTGTGTGTGTGTGTGTCATGCTTCTAAGATTAGTTTTGCAGACTAAATCTTTAAGTGTTTTAGAAATGGCTTAGGCATTGTAAAGCTTCTCACATAGACACATATACAGTGTAAATCTCTATTAATTCTGAGGGATTTTGCCTAATGCTAAGGTGTTCAGAGTGGTTTTACATATTGTTTTGTGGTTGCTAATGTGATCTGGCTAGAACAGTAAACTCCACTTTAGGGGGCGTTCACACAGAATGTGTTTTCCCATTCCACTGAGCTACTTTTCCACTGTTACTGCGTAAACACATCTTTGATGTCTTGCGTATGACGCAGCGTTAAAAAAAAAAAAAAAAAAGTGAAGCAGCCAGTCAAGTTTGCAATATTTAGTAAAGTGATTTCCACTTTAATTAAAAAATATATAACAAACATGATTAATGAAACCATTTTAAAGAAAAAGTTATGTTTTGTTATAGCTTTTTTTAGAGCAAGGGCGCCGCCATCTTGCAGTACCACCCGTGTGACGTCACAGGGTTAGTTCACTCCGTTGGCCTGTTAAATAATATAGGCATTTCTTTATTTTTTTGAACACATAAATGTTATTTTAACACGTCAGTATTTTGGTTTTCACCATAATTTGGATGAGTAGTCAACATTAATATCTATATCACATTATCTAGGCCTATTTCACAAAGTTGTGATCATTGTTCCCAAACATCATTTTCATAGTGTGAGGCGCAACGTGATGTAAACAAACGCTTCATACAGTATCGTTCATGTGGCAGCTTATGTCAGACCTTTCAGACATTTGCATTACACTAGCTCGATCACCGGTATTTGTATGTAAAACCTGCAAATGTATCTGCTGTTAGGAGAATGCAGTGTTTTAACTAATCACCTCTGAATGATTGGGCAAGTACTGCTTTATTATTCTCGCGTGTTTTAAGCCTTGTCAGTTTAAACATTAAACTGTTTTAAGCCATTTAAATTGCGAGTTAGCACGAAAGATATTTCAATGTGGTACTTGCGCGCTGTGACAGATTGTTTCTTTGCACACACACACACACAAACACACAAAAAGTTCCTGGGTATCATTCCTGGGAACAGTTCTAGACTCTGCTCAGATGAGAGCAGTGGTCGCACCAGAATGCGCTCTGGCCATACAGAAACTTGTGACCTCCTTCAAGAGCGGCACCGCTCGCCCTATCAAAGCGTTTCAGAGGATGCTGGGCTTCATGGCCGCTGCATCGCCAGTGCTACAGCTGGGCCTGTTTCGCATATGGCCCCTTCAACGCTGGTTGAAACCACGGGTTCCACCCCATGCATGGCTTCATGGGCGCCTACATATCAGGGTGAGCCAGGTCTGTGTAACAGCCTTAGCCCCCTGGAAGAACCCTCGCTGGATAGAGAAGGGCGTAGCCATGGGAATGGTTTGCAGCAGAAAGGTTGTCATGACAGATGCCTCCAACACAGGTTGGGGGGCGCTGTGCGAAGGCAAACCGACTTTCGGCCATTGGTCAAAAGCGGAGAAAGGCTTCCACATCAACTGCTTGGAAGTGCTAGCAGTATGTCGAGCCTGCCAGTTCTTCCTGCCAGACCTAATAGGATGCCATGTGCTGATCCGCTCGGACAACATGTCCGTGGTGTCCTATATAAATCACCAAGGAGGTCTCTCCTCGAAGTGCCTCTTCATTCTAGTAGAGTGCCTTCTGAAGTGGGCTCAGCTCAACCTGCGCTCGCTGAGAGCAACACATTTACTGGGCAAATTGAACCAGGGAGCGGATATGTTATCTCGGAGCAATGTCCCCTCAGAGGAGTGGATGCTCCATCTGCAGACGGTTCAGATGATTTGGAAGATCTTTGGCAAGGCTGAAGTAGATCTCTTCGCCTCCAAAGACAGCTCTCACTGCCCAACATATTATTTGAAGGTCAGGGACGTGTTGGCCCACGACTGGCCCAACCTCCTCCTTTATGCATTCCCCCCGATCGCCCTGATTCCACAGGTCGTCAGGCGAATCAGGGAACAAGGACACAAGGTTGTCTTGGTGGCCCCTCTTTGGGAAAACCAACCTTGGTTGTCAGAGCTGACTTAGCTGCTTATAGCAGCCCCCTGGCCCGTGCCCCTGAGACGGGATCTCCTCTCTCAAGCGAACGGGACAATATGGCACTCTCAGCCCAAGCTGTGGGCTCTTCACCTTTGGCCACTCAGCGGGAGCCTACTAGCCTCCCAGAGCGAGTGTTAAACACCATTTCTGAGGCTAGAGCCCTGTCTACAAGACTCCTCTATGCCCTTAAGTGGTCTGTTTTCTCCACCTGGTGCCTAGACCGCGGTGAAAATCTGTTTACCTCTGAGTTATCGGTGGTTCTGTCCTTCCTGCAGGAGCTGCTGGATAAAGGATGTTCCCCGTCCACACTCAAGGTGTTCGTAGCAGCTATAGAAGCCTTCCATGCCCCTATAGCAGGCCAATCAGTGGGCAGGAAAGGGTTGTCCGCTTTCTGAGGGGAGCCAAGAGGCTGAATCCGCCTCGGCTCCTCACCGTCCCTGCATGGGATTTGCCCACTGCCACATTGTGTCCCTTTGAGCCGCTACAGTCTACGAACCTTCGGTCACTGTCGCTAAAGAATGCTCTGCTTCTAGCACTAGCGTCAGTTAAGCGAGTAGGAGACCTACAGGCGCTCTCCATTAGCCCTGCCTGCCTGGAATTCGAGCCCAACGACTCCAAGGTTTACTTTGAGCATTCCGCCTCTTTTAGACGGACGGTACAGCTCTTTGTTAGCTTCGGTAACTGCGCCAAAGGGCATCTGGTCACGAAGCAGAGACTCTCTAAGTGGATAATGGATGCCGTTACGCTGGGGTACTCTTCCTTGGGCCTACAATGCCCCATTGGAGTACAAGCCCATTCCACCAGAGGCATCGCCTCATCGTGGGCGTGGTCTGGCAGTGTGTCTATTACAGAGATTTGTGCGGTGGCCGGCTGGGCCTTGCATCCACATTTGCTAGGTTTTATAACCTGGACGTACCGGCCTTACAGGCTAGGGTCCTCTCTGCTTAAATGGGCACACATATACTACATTATGGGAACAATTCTGACGGAGAACCCTTGACCACAACGCGCTCAAGCTCTCTGGTTGGTTGCTTGCATAACTTCGGTCCTGGGAGTACCAAATATGCAAGAATCATATGGAACGATCACCCAGGCTGGGCGTAACCTCTATGAGTTTAACCCGTTTTAGCCTTGGAGTATACTATTGTGATTCTCCATGCTTAAGGAGGTATATTATGCAGTCGTTCCTCTACCATAGCACAGTGTGATTGAATTGAGTTCCCATATGCGTCTTTATCAAGACGCAGTACAAGTGGAGTATCGACAGGGAACATACTCGGTTACTGTCGTAACCTCGGTTCCCTGAGATACGGAACGAGTACTGTGTACTTTGCCGTGCTAGGTAGCTGCACGACTCAGTCGTCGCTTCAGACGAAATAACCTGAGGATCCTATTGCGAAATGGCCGCTTATATAGCCAGATGGCTCTGCCCATTCTGGCGGGCTCTGGTGGGCTTCGTCGCCATAGCCTCGTGCAGCTCCGCTGCCGACCCATTGGTTCGTTTTTATTGTTAAGTGTTCAAGTGTTCATGAGATGGATTGCATGAGGGAAGAAACTGTTCCTGTGCCTGGCTGTTCTGGTGCTCAGAGCTCTGTAGCGTCGACCAGACGGCAACAGCTCAAAGAAGGAGTGTTCTGGATGTGAGGGGTCCAGAGTGATTTTGCCAGCCCTTTTTTCACTCTGGATAAGTACAGTACCTGGAGAGTGTGGTGGGTTGTACCAATGATTCTCTCAGCAGTCCGGACTATCCTCTGTAGTCTTCTGAGGTCAGATTTGGTAGCTAAGCAAAACCAGACAGTTATTGAAATGCAAAGGACGGATTCAATGATGGCGGAGTAGAACTGTTTCAGCAGCTCTTGTGGCAGGTTGAACTTCCTCAGCTGGCGAATGTGAATGTCCTACTTCAGGTCCTGAGAGATGGTGCTGCCCAAGAATCTGAAATCTGAAAATGAATCAATTCCCACAGGAAGCCAATCCAGCAGCTATTGCAATGCACAAAGAAGACTTGTGGAAGATGCTGTGAGACTCGACTGTAAATATGACTCAGTATGTTTGGCTCAAATCCATCAGATCTCACCTGCAGAGCCTCATCACAGAAGAGACGTAAGTGCTCTCTTCTTCTCTAATAGGGCCTAAGGTTCCTGTTCTAATAGATTATAATAAAATGTACTGAATTAACATTAATATAAACTAGGTTTATGCATTCTTTGAAGCTGTATGTATGTTTAGGGTCAGTAAGATTTTAATCAGTAAGACATTAATACTTTTTTTCAGCAAGGATGCATTAAATTGATCAAAAGTGACAATAAAGACTTTTTATTATTACAAAAGATTTATATTTCAAATAAATGTGGTTCTTTTGAACTATTCATCAAAGAATCCTGAACAAATGCATCACTGTTGTCCATAATGTTTTCAACATTAAAAATAATAATAAATGTTTCTTGAGTAGGAAGTCCGCATATTAAAATGATTTTTGAAAGATCATGTGACACTGAAGTAATGGCAGTTATTTCTGCTATCTGTAGTTTAAAATTTAAGATTGAAGTTTTAAAAAAATCCCACATTGATTTACTTTGATAGAAGATTTGTAGAAAGTAAAATCAAGTTTGAATGATGTCTGTATATTAGGCGGTTCATTCAGAAGTTTAATAGGATTTGGCGTTTAGAACAAACCCTAAAGACAATGTTTGAAGAATATCTACAATGTGCTGTCTCGCAAGCAAAAACTGCCTTCTGCAAGTAAACATGCCTAAATGTGGCATATGTACTTGCATACATACAGTATATAGGCCTGTACTGTATGTCACACGTGTTGTGTGTGTGTATTTAAGCATTTCTTATTTGTAAGTGTGTAGTCGTGTTCTCAGACTGTGGCTTGAGACTCCCTCACACGTGTGCTTCAATTTTTCATCACAAACTGCAAGAAAACGGCATCAATTATTAATCGCAGCACTAAGAAAAGAAGAAATCAAATTCAATATTTACTGCATACTTCCTGAGCTAGCAAATCACATGGCAGAGAAGATAGAAAGGTGTGTGTGCGTGTGAAGGTTACACAAGGGGCCTTGCTGTGAAATTGGCAACGTTTAGAGGAAAACCCCTTTTTCCCCTCCTAGAACAAACACCCACATGATCTCCTAGTATTGTAATGATCTTTTAGAGCTTGTACTGTATAATTAGCGTGACACACATACCTCTTTGCTGAAGCGGATAACATCAGTATCTCACACACCACACAAACCATTATATCCAACAAAATTATATTCGCACTGCACCGTTACTGACTGATAATCCTTTTCATGCATGTGATGCTGTATATGCATAGCTTATTGTTTTTCTTTGTCATAATTCTGTGTTCTATAAATATCCTGATGCTCTGCAGCAGAAGGACTGTTCAGGCAGAAAACACACACACATACACACCCTCTGGCAGAACTACAGCACAGCACACACACGAATGCATTATCTCGTAGACACACAACCTCAGATTCATTCATACTTCAGCACGCACACACACGTTTCAGCTCTGCCAATCATGTTTGCACACACAAATATACTGCCAGCTGGGCATCTACGCACAGAGCACAGACTTACTCCATCCCTTTACTCTGTGGCATCACTACACAGATATACAATATTGTGGTGATGTTACATCACAAATACACATATTATTACAATTTTATATAAGATTTTTCTATTTTCATGTATTTTTAAAATGTTATTACTGTGATGGCAAACCTGAATTTTCAGCATTCATTACTCCAGTCTTCAGTGTCACATGATCTTTCACAAGTCATTTAAATATGCTGATTTGCTGTTCAAGCAACATTTCTTATTGTCAGTGTTGAAAACAGTTCAGTAGCTTATAGTTATGTGGAAACCACAGTGCATTTCCCCCCAGAATTCATTGATGAATAGAAGGTTCAGAAGAACAGCAATTTAATGCATTCTTACTCAATAAAAGTATTAATTTTTGAATGGTAATGTTTTTATTTCAATTTTATTTCAAATTTGTCTTTTCAATTTGAGTTTAGTTTTCATTTGTTCTCACATGACTCTTTTTCAGATTTTTATTTTTCAGAATTTTCTAGCTTCAATTTGTTTTCGTTTTTATTTTAAATGTTAGACCTGCTAAAGATAATGTGCAAACAGGCAAAAAATGTTTAATGTTTGTTAATTTCTTACATTCTAGTGTAATTGCATTACAATTTAATGCAGGTGGTTTGTCCAGGTTTCAAGTTTTACCATGTTTCAAAAACAAATTAATTTTCGGTCATTTTGGTGTCATAAAATGTATTTTAGTTTAGTATCAGTTTTCTTAAATGATGATAGCACATTATGAAAGTTATGGGTTGTGAAAAATGTCTCATGTTAACTATTTTCATTCCTCAATGCAAATGTATTGACTGAACTTATTTATCTGGAAGCTTTAAGCCTTGCTGCATGCCTGTAGTGTGTGTGTGTGTGTGTGTGTGTGTGTACCTGGTATTGCCTACGTTATGGAGACCAGATGTTCCCACAAGGACAGTAATACTAGTAAATTTTGATATTGTGGGGACAAAGTTTTTTGAACATTTAAAAATGCCGCTAATATTCTGTGAGGGGTAGGGTTAAGGTGAGGGAATACAGTTCATGCAGTATAAAAATCATTATGTGTATGGAATGTCCACATTAAACATGGAAACCTATGTGTGTGTTTGTGCATGTGTGGGATGTTCTAGACAGCTTTGGCTTTGGAGCAGCTGTGGTTTTGAGTAGTCAGAGGAGAGGGTGAGGATACACACACAGTTTGACCTCTGTTAAAGCTGACAGAAGAGATGAATGTCCCTTCATTTACTGTGTGTGTCTGTGTGTTAATTTCCCATCAGCGTGCATTAGAGCTGGCTACTATAGGTGTTGTCCCCAGTAGGTAAGACGACTGAGGGTGGACAGACGTGCTGAGTCAGCTGACAGACCTTTTGCCTGCCACACGCCTGTCTCACTGCAGGAGGAGGCAGACAGCTGAGGTCTATATCTTCTGTTCTCTGGCTCTCGCTGCATCAGCCTCTCCGTGACTGCTGTGGGCACAGTGTCCGCCAGAGTCTGCCCGTTGATGAAAATGTGAGTAGCGTTTGCTTGTGCAAAACTCACCACCACAATGCTAGAGTGTTTTGAGGAGTCAGAGGAGAGAGGGTACACACACAGTTTAAGCTCTGGAAAAGCTGACAGAAGGGATATCTGTCATTTTACCTTGAAAAGCAAGGACTTTGAATGTTGGCTTGACAAAGACTTGTTTGAACATTTTGAAAAATGTCTAAAAAGGCCTGATAGATAGATAGATAGATAGATAGATAGATAGATAGATAGATAGATAGATAGAGATTTGTATTTAGTTCATACACCACCTTTACAAACATTGGTGGTCCATACGATTTATTAATGTTTTTAAAAAAGAAGTATCACTAACATTTTATTGTACCGTGTCCTTATTACATGTTACATGTACTTACTATAGTAATAACAATAGATTATGCATAATTATATGTGACTAACCCTAAACCAAACCCTCATCCTAACCCTAACCAGTACTTAGATATATTATTACACTGTAACAAGGACACTGTTTAACAAATGTACCTTATATTCATCAAGGCTGCATTTATTTCATCAAAACCGTAATGAAAACAGTAGTGAAATATTATTACAATGTAAAATAACAGGAATAAAATATAATTTATTCCTGTGATGACAAAACTGAATTTCAGCAGTCACCTACTCCGGTCTTCAGTGTCGCATGATCCTTCAGAAATCATAAACATATACTGATTTGATGCTCAAGAAACGTATCTTAATATTATCAATGTTGAAACTACTTAATATTTTTGTGGTAACTGTGATACATTTTTCAAGATTTTCTTTTGAATAAAAAGTTTATTTATAATAACATTATTTAAAATGTATTTTTTTTGTAAAATGACGAGAATGTTGCGCAACCTTGTGATCTGAATTGGTTGAATACGGAGTAAAAATGGCCACTAGCATCCAGCAGCACTGATTTAACTGGTGTCAGTGTGAATGAGGCTTTAGAAACCGAGTTACGTGCCATTGTTAAATATTTAAGATTAGTGGTTTATTCAAATCCCTGGTTTGTTAGTTGGTTAATGTTTGTGTCTGTGTAGTGCTCGCATTCATTTAAATTATTATAAGACTCACATTAGGCAGTCAATTGAGCATCAAAGATCCAGAGATTTGGAAGCAACTGGGAACGCGTGGCAAAAAATTTTAAGGTTTTATTACCAAACACCAGAGAGATGTTTGAGTATCAGCTCGGCAACGATTGATTCATTCATTGATTTACTCCTCAGCTGATTTGTCCTTCACTCTAAATATCCACAGTCCTCCTCAACAGAACAGCTGGTGTGTGTGTTAACAGGTCATTGCGTGTGTGTGTGTGTGTGTGTGTGTGCGTCTGTGGTAATTTGTTTTAGCTTTGTTATATGTGTGATAAATGATTTGGTCATGTGAAGGGCAGCCATAATTAGAAGAGGCTGGTACAGTGAGCTGATTACCCTGGGCACAGTCTTTCTCTCTCTTACACACACACACACATCCACACACACTTTCCTTGGCTGGAAGTAGGCCTGATAATATCAGCATTAATGATATCTGCAGGAACACAGATTAGGTGACTGATATGTTTTTGATCTGATTGTCAGTAAAAGGCTTCATAGATTTTCACTTGTAAACAGCTGATCTGAGATCATTTGTTAACCCTGTACAGCCCTGTATGTCAACAAAATTGAACATAAATTCAAAAACGTCTGTTACTTATGTCTGTAAATGTTATACACTTAGAGTAAGTTGTATGCTATCAGCAGATGCTTTTATTCAAAGCAACCTACAGTGCAACTTTCAGTGTATACTTTTTTATCAGTATATGTATTTCAGTTGTCCTTCGCACTGCACTAGTCACAGGAACAAATAGTTACATAATGTGAGGCATTGCATTTCAAGGTAGGATAAAATAGGATAGTCAATGAGAAAAAAGGTCAGGCAAGATTTGATTTTTCTCTCTTTGACAGGTGGTTTGGAAGAAAAGGTTTGAAAAATAAGAGGGTTTGGTTATGAAAACTTTTTTTTTTTCTTTTGAATATTATACACAGAAAAATAGTTCACAATATATAAGGGTATTGACACTGATAATTAGAGCAGGCTAAATGAAAGCTATAGAAATGCAATAGGATAGGTAACCCAAAAATGTACATTTTGTCATAATTTACTCATCCCAATGTTGTTTGGTCACAAATGTTCCTCCACAGGAGAAATAAAATAATACAGGTTTGGAAAGACATGAGGGTGAGTAAGTGATGACAGAATGTACATTTTTGTTCAAACTGTATTTTTAATGAGATCAAATAAGATGTACACAAAATTGCTGAATATAAATGATTTTGGATCAAACTCTATTCAAGGATGGCCAGTTCCGTTATTCATCCAATCTGGCACAGACAATCTCAAAATGGCCCAATAATGTTTGATTATTCAGGCTGGCTGATGTATCAGCCTACAAGTAGTAGAGAATGTGATATTAAATTAGATCACACTATCTAAAATGATAAAATTACACATTTTATGGAGTATAATTTGAGGTGCACAGATGTAAAGGACAACGTTAGGCAGCATTAGAGACTGAATGCTCCTCTATAGACCAAATGAGATATTTTTGACCTCTTGCTCCACGCAATTATTCCACATATGGTCTTGCGTGGTATTTTAAACGTTGTTTCAAGGCACGCGCCGATGTGATATTACATGCACATGAATTATGGTGCATCTTCTCGGTCCCAGCTGATGCGATGACGTAGACGCGTGTGTCCGCGTGTGTTCGGCGGAGGGTGTGTTTCCAAGGCGAAATCTGGAGAAGGGAGGCGGAGATTGAAGGTGGGGGGAGGGGGGAGAGGTGACTTTAATTCTCAATATTTGCCATCTTAAAATTCTCCCTCTCGTGATGCACGGAAAAACGAGCAGAACAAGTCGCTCAGTCTCTCAACTGCATGATCAAATGAAGCCGTAATTAAGCAAGCGGGTTAGTGATGCCTGCTGATGAAATGCACAGATGCTGACGGATGGAAGGTTGTAGATGCAGCGGTTGCACCGGTGCTGACTCGGGATGCTTGCTCATGAAATGATACGAGGCCCGCTCAGTTGTGAGAACACCAACTTGTTTCCTGCGCTATAACGTGAGACGGAGCGAGAGAGAGAGAGAGAGAGAGAGAGAGAGAGAGAGAGAGAGAGAGAGAGAGAGAGGAGGGGGCGCGAGCGTTCGTTCGCCGCTGTTGCTCGGGGCTCGCGGAAGAACCGATCACATGGATTCCAAGGTTCCATTTTTCAACGGCGCTTCGATCTGAGCGCGCGCTGACAGCCCCGGTGACCGGCGCATCCATCAGAGCCGCGCGAGGGAAAGAGGCATCACTTCGCCGGTTCCATCGATCTGCCGGAACTGGGCAGGCACAGGAGTCGGTCCGTGTGTGCGTGTGCGCACGAGTGAGGAGGGCGAAAGCGGCCCTGGGGTATTTCTGCCACCGAGGAGCAGCCAGCTGCACGTTTAACGGAGAGGAAACCGATCTGGCTGGAATATTTGCCGTTGCAGAAAATCATTTAGGAGGAAAGCATTCCTCATTTGCTCAAATCACAGGTACGTACCTTCCGTTCAATGCGTTTGCGCGTCGCTATTGGTTAGTCAGCGATAATTAGTGCAGTTAGAGGCGCCACCGGCTTTATTTAGGGATAGTTGGAATGTTGCGAATTTGCCTCGGTAAACGGCAGACGCTCTTCGGAGTGGATGTGATCAGCGCGATGTGGAATTGCTGTGGAGAGAGAATGTCTCCAAATTTGCGTCACAGGATCATTTCCACCATAATGCCACTCAAACGTAAAATAATCATTGGCAGTGCTGAATTCGTCATCGTAGTGATTACAGAAAGCACCATAATGATCTCGATTATTTTATTTTTAAGATAAAATATGTGGATTTAGTTAATAGTGATTTAGAGACTCGTATGGATCATTTGGGCAGAGAACCGAAAACCGGTTTCGTTTTTTAAACGAATGTTTTCCTGACGTTTCGGTCAGCGGTTTCCGAGCGTAGCTTCATCCGCGAATGCGGACAGATCACCGTACTAAAATACTCTTGACTGTGTGTTTCCTGCACTACTATTCAGCGGCAACACCGCTACCGAATCTAGTGATCAGTTTAGTTCTATTCCCGAACAAATGACTCCTCTGAGCCGGTTCTTTTTGAGTGAATCATCAACATGCTGCGCGGCCAATGTAGACCGATTCCGAACGATTTACTCTTTTGAGCCGGTTCTTCTTAGTGAATCCAAACCCTGCAGCGCGGCCAATCTAGCTCGATTCCCAAACGAGTGACTCTTATGAGCCGGTTCTTTTTGGGAATCAAAAACGTGTATCAATCACTCGGAGCCGTTGGAGTGAGTGACTTACTGAGTCCCAAGTTATTAATTTCATTATGTTCATCTTTTGACTGCTGTTTGAAGTAATTGTGAATAATTCGTATTTCCCTTTTTTATTTATTTTTTTAATTATTTTTTTTATTAGAAATCGCTCATAAAAACAGCAATTAAATGCCTTACTACTTCCATCCCTGTGGAACATTTATGAGAAGTGTCGCTCGAGGCGGGCGTGAAACCATTTATGATCTGTTTGTTCAGTCATTTGCCTTTTAAACGGAGGATGTGCGCGTTTCTATGTACGTTTCTGGACGTAATACCCTCCCGAGCCTTTCACAGAATCCCAGCATCCTACACTTCAAATTTGGTCCACCAGTTTTTAGGTCCCTCTTGCTGTATTTCTGTCAAACATGATGGTAAACTCACACTTGAGGCAGTGGGGATTTGTAATATGTGCATATGTGATTGTAGAGTTAGTCATCTGATGTGAGTTCCTCGTGTTCTTTTGGGGGTCCGAACAGGTAAAGAGAATTTGCTGAGATATGTGATTAATTCAGGACAGCTGCCACCTGCCACACTCTCCTACACTCTGTTTATATCCCTATCAGGTGTCGCCCCAACTGTGGATTTCTTAAAATAGGGTGGGGGGAGGCTCGTGTTTGTGGGTGTCTCTAATTCGCTCTGTCTCCTGTTACCCTGAGAGACGTGTAGCACTTCTTCTTTCCTCACCAGGCCAGTGAAAGACTGAACTTTGGGAAACAGATATGCTGCCGGTGGCAAACTTGCTGTTGTGCATTTGTGTGCTATTTGGCTTTCGAGTGTGTATGACAAAAATACCTAAATTTGTATACAAACTCGCAGACATGACTGACTGCCTCCAATTTTTTCTCTAATGAGCACACAAAATTCGTTAGCTTAAAGGCCTCATTAGTATGTTAATTAGCCTGAGTTGTTCATAGGCCTTTTGTGTGAATATTTGTAGTCTATTCATTGTCTGAAGTGAGAACACTAAGATGCCTCTCAGCCGCAGTTGTCAACAGTTGCGTATGAACGGATTTGCTGAGGGTTCTGCGACGCAGGCTGAGGTGTGATATACGAGAAGCAGAGAGCGGAGGAGTGAAGACGGAAGTTCCCAAATATACTTTTTTCCCACGATTTACGCCTAGTGTGTTGCCCATTTGCTAGTAAGTCCCAGTTATGGAGAACGTGTGTGCTTCAAAAAGCATCGAGGCAGCTATTTGCTGTTTGCCCATTGATTACAGGTGCCAACGAGGTACTTTAACGCATGCTGAGATCCACACGATCGTATTAGCCTGCAGCCCACAGGCATCTCATTGCCATGGGAACAGCAGTGGAAAGGAGGTTACCCACGATTGGCTCACCATCCTGAAACGCTGCCAGTCATGTTTCTTGAGAGGTCTGACCTGATCTTGGTATGAATGAGATTCAAACCCACCATCTGTGTGATTGGATCAAGACATTGCCAGCGGCTCATAGTTTAACCTGTTGATTTCATTGAGTTTCATTTCATTGAACCAGTGTTGGAGAAGTAGCCATAAGGTACTCGTAGTTAAAAGTAGTTAAAGGGATCGTTTACCCATAAATGATCATTCTGGCATCATTTACTCATCCTCATGTTGTTACAAACCTGTAAGATTCTTTTTTTTTTTCTGCGGAACTCAAAGAAGACTTTTTATTTTTATTTTTTTAAACCATACATTGACATTGTTTAAATTAATTGAAATAAATCTGAAATCAAATAAAATTACAAATTATATTTATAAACAGCAGAGTATGGCGCTAGCAACAGCAAGGTCATGGGTTTGATTCCCAGGAAAAGCATGAACTGCTTAAATGTAAATTTGTACCTTGAAAGTACTGTATCCTCGCAACTTTGTAAAATTGCGGTTGAACCTCTAATGTCACACGGACTGTTTTACCAATGTCCTTATTACGTTTCTGGACCTGGGAACATTTCAGTTATGTTGCTGTTTATGGAGGGTCAGAAAGCTCTCAGATTTCATAAAAATATTTTCATTTGTGCTCTGAAGAAGAACGAAGGTCTTACAGGTTTGGAACGACATGAGGGTGAGTAATTAATGACAGAATTTTCATTTTTGAGTGAACTATCCCTTTAAGATTGGAACAGAAAAATAAAAGCTAATTCAATACATATAATTATATATAAATAATAATAAAATAACACTGGTCTCATGTTGTTTGGACTACAGTATTCTTCAGAATGTCTTTTTCTCCTTTCACAGATGAAAGTCAGTCATACAATTTTTCTCCAATCCACCAACAGAAATAGTATGCAGATAGTCTTTAAATTTCAATAATCAGATTATTTCGAACCAATGAATTTGTTTCCGACATAAAAAGAGTGAGAAAAACAGACCAAGAGTGGGAGGAGGATAAAAGGAGAAATGTGTAATTGTAAGCATGGAACAGTTACTTGCTCTCCAACCTATCTCTTTATGGGCTTTCCAAGCAATGCTGTGTGAAAGTGTGTGTCGTCTCTTCTACTGTATTTTTAGTGCATTACTTTTTCATGCTGGCATTGACTCTGATGCTGAGAGAGTGAAAGAGATGGTATGCGTGTGTGTTGTCGTCTCTGTCAGCACTCTGCCATCTCATGGGTGTATTTGGAATAATGTATAAGATCTTTTTCATGTTCTGAAGTGTGGTTGCTTACCTCCAAGAGTGCATCAACACGCACACACACACACACACACACACACACACACAGGAGACCTGCACCTCGAGACTTGGAGAATCAAATTGTGGTTTTATTACACAGTGTAATCCCAATTTGACCCTCCAAAAGCACTCTTACACATATGAGTGCATTTGACCAGCGCTGAAGATCTCCTGAGGTCTTCTGTGTGGGTGTTTAGCAGAGAGATCTTTCCTTCCAGTCCCCTGAGCAGCTACACACTCCTAATTCACAATACAATACCATGACCTGGGGATTATCAGTTTATTTTCCTCATTATTAGCTTTAACAATCAAGGGATTTTGTTAAATTAGTGCTTTTTAGTTATGTGTAATTAACATTAACTATAATGTTTAGTTAATTATTGTTGTACATGTTTAAACACTACTATGTTTACTTCAAAATTTCATGTTTAAATCAATATGTTATTTGCCATTTCTGTGTAATTTTTTGTTAAGTTCGCTAACAGTTTCTAAGTGAAAATTGTTTCTACACCTTTTTTTTTTTCTTCAGTGAATGCAAGCATCGGAGCAAATTGTGATTTTTAGGTTTCACCTTTGTGTGTTTTGAAAATCTGCAGTTATCGCAGCCATACTATACCGAATGTGTCTTGAAAAGCCACAGATGAGTGCGGAGCTGCTCACAGAGGACATTTTTTGTTGCTTTTCTGTCTTTCAGGATGTTTAATTTTCACATAATGGCCAGACTGACCCCAGGTTCAGTGTCGTATGATTTGTGAGCAGAAAACGAACAGTTAAGTTTAAAATGACCCAGAGGAAGGGCTGTAAAGGAGTGTTCAGACTACTGGAGATGTTAAGCATGTAAAAATGTTTATGCTCAATAAAGCTGCATTTATTTGATGGAAAATAAAGTAATATTGTGAAATTTTTAAATATTTTAAAATGTAATATATTCCTGTGATTCCTGAAATTTCAGCATCATTACACCAGCCTTCAGTGTCGCATGATCCTTCAGAAATCATCCTAATATGCTGATTTTCTGCTCAAGAAACATTATTATTATTAAAGGGGTCATCGGATGCAAAATTCACTTTACAAGTTGTTTGAACATAAATGTGTGTTGGAAGTGTGTGTACATATCCACCCTATAATGATAAAAATCCACCCAGTGTTTTTTTTCTTTCAAATTCCTATTTTAAAATCCCCTTTCTCAAATCAAGCTGTTCTGAGATTCCTGTCAGAATGACGTAGTTCTGCGCAGGCCGCTCCCACAATAGTTGATTGACAAGGCCGTCTTACCTTAGACCCGCCCTCAGTGAGCTGAGAGCTGTCCACCGTTGTGTCGACTCCGGTGCAGGGGAAGACAAGAATGTCTCCGATTAAGCGATTGAGGTGTTCTGTTATTGAATGTAATAATGAACATAGCAGTCATCATTTACTCCCGACATCTGAGCCGCTGAAGTCGCAGAGGATTAACATTACTTTAGTTTTTGAAGGGAATGCGCCGATCCCGATCTGCCTAAATGTCTATGTTCGCGCAAATTATTCGTGATCCAGCTTCACCTACAGAAGAAGTGACTATATCTTTGCAAATCGCCTTTCCTAATAATGTGCTAGTTAGTCAGTTTCGTGGCTAAATGGCTAAAGTTTACAGTCTGCTCGTCACCCCACGGAAGAGAGGGGCGGGGTGAGCAGAGCTCATTAGCATTTAAAGTGACATGCAACTAAACGGTTGCTGTAAACAGAGCTGATTTTGACAAGGTAAAATTGTGTTTTTTTACAGTGCCATTGAGAAATTTTAACCAAAGTATTTTATAGACTTTTCATGAACACCCTAAAGAATCATATCAACTTGTGGAAAATGGGAATCCGATGACCCCTTTAACATTTTTATAATTATCAGTGTTGCTTAAATATTTTGTGGAAACAGTGATTTGTATTCAAATGTTCAAAATTCAAAATTATTATAATTATGAATTAAATTTAAAAAGTATTTACTGTCATTTTGGACCAATTTAATTCATCCTTGCGAAATAAAAGTACTGATTACTTAAAAACTTACTGACCCCAAATTTTTGAACCTTTGTGTGTGTTATATAAATATACTAAAAACTTATTTAAATGTTTGTAATGAAAGGAAAAATTGTTCAGTCAAGAGGTCAACCTGTGAGGCTTAGATGTAGTTTTTGTCAAATGTTTTTTGACTACATAAATTCCCACAAATTTTGAACTTTGCTTAGCAGCAAAGGAATACTTGTGTGTTTTTGCATTTATATGAATTTAGCAATCATAGTGAAACAGTAGTAACTCCACATCCATGTGACTTAAACTGCATGTGGCGCTCACTATGCTTTGACGGTAATGTTGTGTGATAGTTTGGTTGTTTGGCAGTAAATAAACAGTCTGGTCACTGTGTTCCAGTGGATTGGATTCAGTTTCTCTGATGAGCAGATAAAAACCCGCACGGGCCCCAAACACACACACATCCGAGCTTTGTTTGATTTTTATGAGCATGATTTCAGAGACTCATAAAAATATTCCTGTCCCACGCGTTTCAGTGTGTTGCTATGGTAACAGGTGCTGACTTCTTGTGCAGGGATAAGACAGATCTTTAGCTTCAGACACTCAGCAGCTATTCGGATATAATGCTACATAATGCCACCTCAGACATACACACACACACACTTTTGGTTATGCTCTCTGAGGGGCAACTCTTCTTGTTTGAAAGCTTTTAAATGTGATGTTCTCATTTGAGATTATTTGCTGATACCTGTCCTGTTAATGTGAGGGACATGTCCTAAAAGTTGAAGAGTCGAAGCCGAAAAGATGAAGAGAGATTACAAACACAGACAGCGTCTTTGTGTCATTGTGTGTAGCACTGTGTTTGTAGTAAATTAGAATTATACCAGTTATCACCCACAATCTGCTGACTAATTCTTCCCACATTCTCTAACTTATCAATAAGTAGGTTACAAAGACACACACACACACACACACACACACACACACAGTCTAAATCACATTGGTCTAAATCTAATAATCTGTAATCAATTAAGGTTTTTAAGGAAAACATTCCAGGACTTTTCTCCGTATAGTGGACATCAATGGGAGCCAATGAGTTGAAGTTCCAAATTGCGGTTTCAGTGCAGTTTCAAAGGTCTCTACATGATCCCAGCTGAGGAATAAGGTTCTTATCTAGTGAAATGATCGGTCATTTTCTAAAAACAAAAAGCTAAAATTCTATACTTTTTAACCACAAATGCCACAAATCTTCCACTAGCTCTGTTATGCTTCATGCATTACATAATCACGTTGGAAAGGTCACTGCCAGTTAGTTCTTCGTCTGTGTACTTCAGTTCAAAAATGTAAGGTAGGGCGAAAAACTCCATCTTGTTTTCTCCTCCAACTTCCAAATCATCCAAGATCATTGGTTTACCTTTTTTTTGTAAAGGGCTTTTGACTTTCTTTGCACGTTCGCTTTGTAAATACTGGGTCAGTACTTCCGCCTATGTTGCGTGTACGTGATTATGTAATGCGTGAGTTCTAGCTAGTGCAAGACGAGCATTTGTGGTTAAAAAGTATGTAAATTTGTATTTTTCTTAGAAAATGACCAATCGTTTTGCTAGATAAGACCCTTATTTCTCGGCTGGGATCCTGTAGAGCCCTTTGAAGCTGCATTGAAACTGCAATTTGGACCTTCAACCCACTGACTCCCATTGAAGTCCACTATATGGAGAAAAACCCTGGAATGTTTTCATCAAAAACCTCCTTAATTTCTTTTCAACTGAAGAGAGAAAGACATGAACATCTTGGATGACATGGGGGTGAGTAAATGATCAGGAAATTTTAATTCTGGAGGTGAACTAATCCTTTAACATGAGACAAGTTATAATCTTTCATGTGTAAAGTTTGTGATTGCTAACACAGTATAACATACATCATGTTACTACAGGCTTCCTCTTCTTTTTCTCTTCTTTCTTTCTTCCTTCATTTATTGTTTTATATGGTAGTGTAGACAGAGAGGAGGGGGCAGCTCAAGGCTTCAGGCTGGTCTCTTTTGCTTTACAAAACAGTTTTTCCTCATTAGGCCTTCTGTTTCTACACTGTGCTGTTTACTTACAGCCCACTGCATATGTGTGAGTGCGAGAGTGTTTGTTTTACTCGCTATAATCAGGTCTGGGCTGATGGCTCTTGCATAGTCCACTTATGCTCATCTGCATCTGTCTCGCAACAGCTTTTGGGGTTATGAGTTTTAGGAGTTTGATCATGCAACGTAGTTAAACTGTTTCCTGAATGTTAGGAAGCAGTTGCAGGAATCATAAAATATTTAATGATTCTGGTTCCTTAGCGGTTCTTCTTACTAATTTGTAGAAATAAATAATTAGGATTAAATGCAGGCTTTTCACAAATTAAGACCTCAAATGTGTCTCCTCTAGAAACTGTGCTTATATTTGCCAAGATACTGAAGTCTAGTAAAAAGTCAGAGAGTCAATACAAACTCAAATATTTCTCATCAGATTCTCTCAAGACTAAGTTATCTGAAATATGCTGTATATTTATTTTCATATGCATATACATACATATACTTAGCTCCATACCCTTACTGTATCAAAACAGATTGTTTTTAATGTATTTGATATACGTCTCTTATAGTTATCAAGGCTGCATTTATTATCAAGAATACAGTAAAACGGTAGTGCTGCAAAATACTATTAAAATTGAAAATACCTGTTTTTCATTAATATATTTAAAAATGTAATTTATTAATGTGATGGCAAAGCATTGCTCCAGTCTTCAGTGTCACATGACCCTTCAGAAATCATTCTAATATGCTGATTTTGTGTTTAAGAAACATTTCTTATCATCAACCTTGAAAGCAGTAATGCTGCTTAATACTTTTGTATCTTTTTCATTATGAAATACAAAGTTCAAAATCTTTAGTTCAACAAAGTTCAAAACGTTATAAATCTATCTACTGTAACTTTTGATTAATGCATCCTTGTTTAATAAAAGTATTAATTTCCTTCAAAAATTCTTGTTAAATAAACTTACAGACCCCAAACTTATCAATGTAGTGGATTTGAGACTCATTTTTATTTCTCCTAAGGAATTTGAAGAGAAACATGAGACAGAGTGGATACTTAAATGAGACATCCATTCTGAGTTCTCAAAGAGCAACCCCTTGAGCAAAACAAATTTCCTCTGGGTGCATTTCTGTGTTAGAGAAAGAGCAAATGAGCTGCACACACACCACCTCCATCTCCATGTGGATTCACCAGAGCTGCTCCCACACACTCCCACATACACACTCTGATCTCCACTGGTGCAGTGGGATAAAAATTTAATGAAATAATCTGTGTCCATATTAGTTAATTATTCCCAGCTCTCTGGGTGAAACCTGCATACATTTCATTCCCAGAACAGACACACAGAAGCTCTGCTACAAAACACCATTCTAACAGTCATGTAACCTTCTAGTTAAAGACATATTTCACCCAAAAATGAAAAATCTGTCATCATTTACTCACCCTTTTGTCGTTCTAAACATGTACGACTTGCTTTTTCTGTGGAACATGAGAAGATCTTCAAAAGTTCTTCAAAATATCTTCTTTTGTGTTTCACAGAAGAAATAAAGTCACACAAGTTTAGTAAATAATGTACAGAATATCCATTTTTGGGTCTCTTTATCTGGTTTGTGACGCTCCACGTAGACACCAGCTCTGTGTGCCTCTCCTTACACTAAAAGCTCAATTTATTTAAACAGCTTTTGGCTTTAGCATTTTGCTATGCTAACAGAAGCGTACTCTATTAATAAATACACAAAAATATGTATTACCCTGAACATTTTTTATCATTCCTTTCAGTGTTTATTTAACTTTATCAGCCATCTTGGGTTTATTTATTTAGCCAATTTCTCCCCCAAAAAGTTTTTTTTAATGATTAAATAGCCTTTTGAAACAGGAGCCTTAAAATGCTACCTCAATAGGCAGCATGTTGGAACGGAGCAACACGCTACCCTTGCTCTGTTGTTGATGATTTCCAGTGCGTCATTTTGGACATTGCTTATTCTGGCAACATTCACACCTGCTGAGTGAGGCCTTTTAGCTTTCTGCTGTGTGGACCTTTAGTATTTCACCATATTATATCACACACATACGCACTGCTCGCAAATCTAACACAGTATAATGGCTTTATTTGCTGAATTCTCAGATGGGTTTGCTTACATTACATTTGCACTGCTCATACTCCTGACCGCTGATGTCAGGTGTCTTTCCTCAGCCATTAGGAAGGTGTTTTGATGGGTTAAGTACTGGTTTGTTGTTCTCTGATTCACTCCCTGCTTTTCTTCTCTCACAGGTGGCGTGTGGAACCAAAGACAGCCCAGTGCTGGATTCCCGAAGGACAGCTAGAGATCACAGACCCTTGAGGTGAAAGAGGGTGCATGGATCGCTCAAGGACAAAGACTTCTGCCTACCTCTGGTTGGGCGTGGTCTCCGTGGCATCAGCCTTCCTCTGTGCAGAGGCGGGAGTCACGCCGAGCCCGTCCCTCTCGAATAACATCACATGCGTCGAGGAGTCGGGTCGATGCCAGCCTGGCATCATCTTACCCATTTGGTACCCCGAGGACCCTTCTATGGGCGACAAGATCGCCAGGGTCATTGTGTACTTCGTGGCAATGATCTACATGTTCCTGGGGGTGTCGATTATTGCGGATCGCTTCATGGCCGCCATTGAAGTCATCACCTCCCAGGAAAAAGAAATCATCATCAAGCGTCCGAATGGTGAGACGACGACAACGACAATCCGAGTGTGGAATGAGACAGTGTCCAACCTCACGCTCATGGCGTTGGGCTCCTCCGCTCCTGAGATCCTTCTCTCTGTCATCGAGATTTGCGGGCACGAGTTCCACGCCGGTGAACTTGGCCCATCCACCATCGTAGGCAGTGCCGCCTTCAACATGTTTGTGATCATCGGCCTGTGCGTGTCGGTTATCCCGGAAGGGGAGGTCCGGAGGGTAAAACACCTGCGTGTGTTTTTCGTGACAGCCGCGTGGAGCACGTTTGCCTACATCTGGCTCTACATGATCTTGGCTGTGTTCTCGCCCAACGTAGTCCAAGTATGGGAAGGGCTTCTCACCTTGGCGTTCTTCCCCATCTGTGTCATTCTAGCTTGGGTGGCCGACCGTCGACTGCTCTTCTACAAATTTATGCACAAGAAATATCGCACGGACAAACACCGAGGCGTCATCATCGAGACGGAGGGTGACCGTTCAAAAGGCATCGAAATGGATGGAAAGATGATGAATTCTCATTTTATAGACGGCGGAGCTGGTAGTAATTTGATGGGCCTGATTGAGGGCAAAGAGGTGGATGAGTCTCGCAGAGATATGATCCGTATCCTGAAGGACCTGAAGCAGAAACACCCAGAGAAGGAGCTGGACCAGCTGGTGGAGATGGCCAACTACTATGCACTGTCACACCAACAGAAGAGCAGAGCGTTTTATCGTATCCAAGCCACGAGGATGATGACCGGCGCCGGGAACATCCTCAAGAAGCATGTGGCCGAGCAGGCCAAACGTAGCACTAGCGTACAAGAAGTTCATGTAGAAGAACCCGAGGAGTATGTGTCACGCATTATGTTTGAACCTGCCATTTACCAGTGTCTGGAGAACTGTGGGGCCGTTCTCCTCACAATAGTTCGTAAAGGTGGCGACATCGCTAAGACAATCTATGTGGATTATAAAACGGAAGACGGCTCGGCAAACGCCGGTGCGGACTATGAGTTCACCGAGGGCACGGTGGTGTTCAAACCTGGTGAGGTTGTGAAGGAGATCACTGTTGGCATCATCGATGACGACATCTTTGAAGAGGATGAGCATTTCTTTGTGCGGCTCAGTAACGTGCGTGTTCTGGAGACTGAGGATGAGGTGCTGTCGCCCAGTAGCCTGCCGTACCCACAGGCCTTGATAGGATTCCCTGCTGTTGCCACTATTACCATCCTCGACGATGACCACGCAGGCATCTTCACTTTTGAAAGCGAGTCCATGCACGTGAGCGAGAGTGTGGGCATCATGGAATTGAAAGTGCTGCGGACGTCAGGGGCGAGAGGGACGGTCATCATTCCGTTCCGCACGGTGGAGGGACTCGCTAAGGGTGGCGGAGAGGACTTCGAGGACGCGTATGGAGAGCTAGAGTTCAAAAACGACGAGACCTGGTAAATATGCTTTATTTAATTCACATTTATTCCCTTTTTTCAAGGCCAGAGAGTAAAGAGGGTGGGATTTATAAAGCTTAAAGATATACAGTGGCTTCAAAAAGTAGTTTTTTGGAATGTCATTGCATTCGATGTCATTGCAAAATGTTAAACCAAGTGTCACTTGCAAACAGATGATGCTAAAGCTAACTAGCCAATTTGCAATAAATTTTGCATGAGCTGGTGTCAAGTTAATGAATGTATGAAGTGATGATGTCCTAATTCTAAATACTTCTAAATCAAAATACTTTTTAGTCTTGATTTTGAACAATGCATCCATTGTTTTATTAATGAAAACTGATTAAAGTTCCTTGTTTGTGAAAAATTTATTGGCAAAGACATTCATACATTTCTTAATGTATGATGCAATTTAAGTGTACAAAAGTTTTTGGGGCCACTGTTAAGGATGTCTACACATAGTTGAGGAGTTGTGGTTTTATGTTTGAGATTCTTAGATGTTGAGTTGGTCAGATTTGCTCATGTATTTGGTCATGTGATACTGTGTTATAATGCCTCTAATAGACGGGCACATGTGCCAGAAGTTGCAAAGACGCATTTGCTGCTGTTTGTATTCTGTCTGCTTTGTAAATCTTTTTTGACTTCCAATATGAGTGATATGCAATTAAATCACTTTTACATACATACATTTTCTCTGTTTAAGCACACACCATAACTCCATAGAGGTTTAGATTTCTGAGATTTCTCTTAGGAATGTTGGTGTTTAATTAATATAGTTCATTCATGTGAGATTTGTAAAGAGATCCAATAATACAGTAACACACAGATCAGATAGAGACAGAGAGACATGTGGTGTGCTGTTCCAGATATGCTGCTGGGTATTAATAGTTCAGTAAGAATATTCACAGCATATTCCACATGACACTCCAACCCACCCACTGTCTATATGTAAGAGTATGTGAGTAGCTGACACATGTCTATGGACATGACTTTTTTTTAATTGACATCAAGATTTTTGGTTAGACTGCATATTAATATTTAAGGGAGTGTGTATATCTTAGTTTCTGGGTCTGGTCATTAAGTGTTTCAGCATTTTTAATCCCGTTTTTTTTTCTTTTTTTCCCCTTTTTAAGTGGTCCTGTGGTGAGACCAATGAATTTTTAAACTCTAAATTTTGCAAGTAGTCTCTGAATTAATATGAGATTATAAAACATGCATGGATCATAATGAATAAAAGAGTTTTAAATGGAGTATAGTGTCACATTGCAGAACATGTCAACTTTCCAGAAGTATTTCGTGTCAATTGCCCATGTGCTGTATGCATTAACCAGAGTGTTAGGAAGAATTCCATTCATCCACATTAAATGTTTTAAAACTTAAAAATAAAAAGTTATTTAAAAAAAAATTCAGTTGAACTTGGCTGCCAGTGGTCACCATGTATTTCTGTTGTATGAAATTCTTTTGCAATTTTAATATCTTGTATTCCATGTAGAAAACATTTCAGTCAACATAAGGTTAAGCAGTAATGAAAGAGCTTTTAGTTTAAAGCAAATGATCCTGCATAAGGAGCAGCTTGATTGAACTGACCAAATTTAGACATGAATGCGTTATTCCTCTTGTGCTTTAGATAAACACATTTTACCTACTTTTTAATTATAAAAGATACACAAAAAATTTATTAAAAGTTTCATTCAAAGTCCATTGGGCTGAAAAATCTCAGGAGGCACAGACAATTTGCTTGTCATTGCAAACTTGCGTGAAGAACAATGCATCCAAACAGCGTGAGTGGTATCATGTCTAGAAAGTGACACTTCAGCTGGTGTCGTACAGGAAATAGTGATGAAGGTATCGTGACAGCCCTAGTACGCGAATAGCAGGCACCATTCCTTAGTTACGGTTGAGCCTATGGACTGCTTGCAGAGAGAAAGTTGAGTAAAGGCATCTGCATTTATCATAACCAAGCACCTACCATTGCCACCAGCAGAGTTTAAATCACCGGCACCCTAACCAGTGCGCTAACTAACTAGATTATATGGAGCTATCCAGCCTTCTGTTCTGCTTTAAGAAAGGTCAGCAGTCAGCACAAGCAAGATATACACAATTTGTCTCTCTCTTTCCTTTGTCTGGGAGTTTTATATCACAGTGACCCCTCTTCACTGACCATTAACCCTTTGGAGATAGAGACAGTAGATGAGAGACCAGGAAAGAAAGATATTTAGAGAAAAGTGTGTTCATCAGATGACACTTATAACCTACTAAAGCTGACAAAGAGTAAAGAGAAGAGCTCAACCTCTCCGTCTCTTTATATCAATCTCTCTCCATTTTTTCCTGTGTACACTATCATTGTGTTACACACAGTGTGTAAGTGTGAGTGTGTGTGTTGGGGATCTCCTTCTCGGCTGGTGCTTGTTATATTCCCATGATGCTGCAGCACGATGCACCAGAATGCACCAGGAACCAATTTTCTCTGTCTCTTCTTCTCTCAAGTATTTTCATTTCAGATCACCAGAAATGGTGTCTTACTGGCCTGGTTTAATCAGCTCTAATTTATTATACTACTTGTGTTGTTTGGTAGTAATGCTTTTTGTGAATAAAATAGCTTTATTTGAGCTCATTAATAATTAGGTGTGATTTGAGTTGTTGTAATTTATGATCCTCTGTAATTTGAGACCACATAGTTTAAGCAGATGAAAGGCAAGTTACTTTATGACCAAGTTTAGACTCTGCAGTTTATGAGCTAGTAGCTGTGGTTATAGTCTGGTTGAATTACTAGTTGTAATTTTAGACACTGTAGTTTGTGTTTGCTGTAAATACAGTCACTGGGAGTTAAGTCTTATATTATATATATATATATACACTCTCAGAAATAAAGGTACAAAAGCTGTCACTGGGGCGGTACCTTTTCAAAAGGTACATGTTTGTACCTAAAGTGTCCATTTTTGTACCTTAAAGGTACATATTAGTACTTAAAGTGTACATATTAGAACCTAATAGGTACAAAAGTGTACCTTTTGAAAAGGTACCGCCCCAGTGACAGCTTTTGTACCTTTATTTCCGAGAGTGTATATATAAATTCATATGCAGTTTTGATTGATTATTCATAATTAGATTAATAAATCACAGTTTACACGAAAAAAAAAAAATTAATCAGCACAACTTTTTTCAGCATTGATAATGATAAGAAATGCATTTTTGAATGATTTCTGAAAAATAATGTGACTGGAATAATGGATGCTGGGAAAAATGTTATAAATGTATAGTCACAGTCACTGGAGTTAGTTGCTGTAGTCTCTGGAGTTTGTGAGTTAGTAGCTTTAATTATTGTGCCTATAGTTCAGTCAGCGTTGAAATGAATGATGAAAGGAAAGCAACAGTAGAAAGAGGATGTGTATCATTAGCCTTCTCTGATTCTTCTTTGCACTGTTTTTCTGTCTCTCGCATCCCCTTGGACTTTCAGACCATTTTTTTTGTTATAAATCTGTAGTTAAAGCAGAGCTCCACTGTGTAATGATGAATCATTTAGAATAGTAAACATTATTCATTTATTATGATGAATTAACAGGTGCTTCTAGAGAATATGTTTTGATTTCTTCATAGAGCACAAACATGTTTAGGCAAACGTATCAGGAGTAGCTATTAGGAAGCGTAATATGCTGCTGTCATGAGGTCTTTAGGCATGCATGAGGCTTATTGGTAATTGTGTAAAGTTCGAGAGATGCCAAGAACTGCGTTGTGCTTAATGTAATGATTTTTAGTTCTTCCTGTCAGTGCTGTATGGAAGCGCATTTCTGCCAATGAATAAAAAATAAGAAAGGAAATTGTGACTTTTTATCTCATAGTATCTCTGAAAAGTAAGAATTGCGAGATGTAAACTCAGAATTACGAGAAAAAAAGTCTGAATTCTCAGTTTATATTTTGTAGTTCTGTGTTTATATCTCACAACTCTGACCTTTCAGACATGTTCTAATTTATAGATAATTCTATGTGGAATGGCAGGATTTTAAAATTGTCTATCCTCCTACTTTTATTTATAACCTCCAAGCCGTCTGACACAGTTGAGAGAAATTCATGCAAGGATCTAGGATTATATAGAGGGACTGTGCATGTGTCTGTGTGAATTTGAGTTCGTTTTACTCTTGTTTTACTACATTCACTCCAGACATCAGCTTGAACATCTTAGTGACTCCTGTGAATGGAAAAATCCCTCGTGACAGGAGTGAGAGAGCAGATGAGGAGAGCTGCTTGAATAATGGATTGAACAGCAAAGAGGATGAATATATGATGTAAATCATAAATTATTTTGGATTTCAAGGAATAGTTCATCCAAAAGTGAAAGTTCTGTCATCATTTACACACTCAAACCCGTGTGACATTCCTTTTCCAGTTTTGTGCGAGGAACAAACTGAAATGTAAGTCTTTGAAATATCTGCATTTTTATCAGTATTGGCAATATTGACCTTTGATTATACTTGGTTAAAAGAAGATAAGTGATATTGTCCATGCCTAATGCTGAATTATGTCCAGGAGGCGCTGCATGGTGGCATGTTGTTTGTGTATGTGTGTGTGACTTTCCTCAGGGCTCCAGTTTAATATGTAGGAGTGTAAATTCAGTTTGATCCTAGCACACTTTGCTCATCTCTCTCTCTTGAGCCCTATCGGACTGGACTAGTTTTCCCTGAGGAGGTCAGGTAAATTTGTGTTTCGCAGACGAACTTTGTTGTTTCAATCCTGTCAAAACGCATCTGTGTTTTTCTCTCACAAACTTGGTAAAGAGTAAATTACCTGCTGGTTTTGTGAATCCTCTGATAAATGTAATTCTGTCTGCACAGGAATGTCACTGATTGAGGATTACTTTGAGAAGATAATATTGTTTCTTTCACCACATGTCTCGTTTATTTTGATCTTAATTGTTACTGTAAGGCTAAGTGACATTTTTGCTAGCATTTCTGCACGGTAAAATGCTTTTTTAAATACTGTTTCAAAATTTCACATTTAGTTCAGTGTGTTACTTGCTCTTTCTTTGTAACTATTAGAAAGTTTCTATTAGTTTCTTTCTACACCATTTCAGACTGTGGTTAAGTACTTCTCTAACTAAAAAAGAAAACTAAATCAAATAAAAAAAGTAAATTAAATCATGGAAAGTCTGAGCACAGACTGCACAGAAGAAAAACTCATTTGTCCTCAAAGTAATTAATTTCTTCTCTATATTATATAGTATACATACTGTAATTTTCTGTTTGATTGTATTTTAAAATGTAATTTATATCTGTAATGGCATAGCTGAATTTTCATTAACCCTTACTTCAGTCTTCAGTGTCTCATGATCCTTCAGAAATCATTCTAATTGCTGATTTGGTGCTCAAGATTCATTTTTAATTATTACCAGTGTGAAAACAGTTGTGCCGCTTAATACTTTTGTGGAAACTGTGCATCCTTGCTTAATAAAAGTATTAATTTCTTTAAAAAACATACTGACCCCAAATTAGTGCTGATTACAATTGTTGTAAGCTTTAACCGAGGACACAGTCAAGACTGAAGTATGCGGCACACATTCATCAACGAGTTTCATTGAGTTTCTGACCACTGAGCCGTTATAATTAACATACACAAAAAGAGATGGAGGAGCCCTTTGGAATTCCCTTTGTAATCTAAAAGACAGTTCGAGTGAACACCAGCAGTAACATTACAGACAGGGTTCGATCAATGAAATGATTACAGCACTCTCCACCGTGAATCAGAATCCCATCCGAGAGTCCCTCTACAGCCATTTTCCGCAGAGGAATTGCTGATTAAGAACATGCTTAAATAACAAACACCCTGTGGCTACAGTGAATCATTGTGTGGATCAAACCAGTAGCACACTGGGATATTTCCCTGGGTACTGTGTCAGGGTCTAAGGATCCAATCTCAGCATGATAAAGCTCAATTCAAAAGTTTGGGGTTGGTAAGATTTTTTATGTTTTTGAAAGAAGTCTCTTATGCTCACCAAGGCCATCAATTTGATCAAAAATACAGTAAAAACAGGAATATTGTGAAATATTATTACAATTTAAAGGGATAGTTCACTCAAAAATGAAAATTCTGTCATTAATTACTCACCCTCATTTCGTTCCAAACCCGTAAGAACACAAATTTAAATATTTTTGATGAAATCTGAGAGCTTTCTGACCCTGCATAGACAGCAACACAAACGACACGTTCAAGGCCCAGAAAGGTAGTAAGAACATCGTTAAAATAGTCCTTGTGACATCAGTGGTTTTTATGTGAACAAAAAAAAAAAATTCTTCCCAGAGTTACCCGCTTCCACCTTTATCGAGAGTACATTTTTGGGTGAACTATACTTTTAAAATAACTCTTTTCCATTTTAATGTTTTATATAATCTTTACAATTGATTTAAACCATGTATCGCACTGCAGCTCCAGCCACTGGCGAGTAAGCATTTTATTAGCTTGCCAAAGCCAATTTTTACCTGCATTTGGCACTTAGCGAGTGTTAATACAGACCCTGCCGGTAGGCTGCAGGTTAATCAGAGGGTAATACTCACAGTTGAGTACAGAAGTGGCCCCATCTGAGTCTCAGCGTCACGCTAGCAGCTAGCTAAGCATGTTATTAGCGCCACTAGCGCTGACCACCCTGGGGTACGAGGTTCCGGTCTATTGTTAATAGCCGCCAGTGGAGCATTGCCTGAGGTGAGCTCCAGGAAACAACACTAACAAGAGTAAGTTATCTTATGTAGACATTTTCACACACAAATGTGTGTGTTAGCATACCAAATCGAGAAAGTATCTGGGAAGGCTAAAGTGTGTGTGGGGAGCCAGAGCTTTGCTCCTTTTCAGCTGAAGGAAGCTGTGTCTCCTTGGTAACCACAGAGAGCACGAGCTTGCAGGCATGTGTGTGTGTGTGTGTGTGTGTGTATGTGTATGTGTGTGTGTGTGTGTGTGTGTGTGTGTGTGTGCGCACAGTGTGTTTGTGTTTGCGTTGAGTCAAATTAGTCTGTGAACGTGTATCTCTGGTTGTGTGTGTATTTGCCCATCAGTGCAGACATGCATGCACTCACACAAACACACACACACATACACATACACACACACACACCCTTTTCACTGCAGGGTTTATTTTTAGCACGTGTCTCTTATATAATCAGGGTGACACTGGGGAGAACATAGACTCTCTCTCCTCTCCTTCCTCCTCACTCTTGATTTGGATATCTATGTGTGTGTGTGTGTGTGTGTGTTGTACGGAGATGAGACAGAGGTTTTCTTAGTTGAATATTTCTGGTGCAGTAATGATGCTCAAGAGTGTCTCTGTGCCTGCAGGTCTGAATTACTGAATATAGACGAAAAGATGCTGCATAAACACAACCAATATGCACAGAACACCTCACAGACACACAACACTACTCCATTCGCACAGAGAGCATGTGTGAGAGAGAGTGTGTGCAAGTTTGTATTAGTTTTAAATGAAATTGATGTCCATCAATCAGCTCAGGGCCTGATGTTAATTCACTTTAGCAGTGTTGTTGTTGTTAACTGAAAATAAACTGTTAAAATAATCAGTTGAAAATTACTTTCATTAATTGAAATAAAGTCTGTATTTATATATTCTGTGGAAGGCGTAGGATCAAGAAATGTCCACCTGCCTGTCAACATGTATTTGCATATTTCTGTGCACCCGGTTCGCACAGACAGGATATGTCATCAGCACGTTCCCGTACGCTATGCACATTTCACATATTTAACTGAAATAAAGCTAAACTGAAATAAAATTTTAAAAACATATTAGATGTAAAATTTAAGCGAAAATGACAAATGTTGCCTTGGCAATTAACTGAAATGCAAAACATTTAAGTTTGAATACTAGTTTTACTAAAACTGAAACTAAAATAAAAATAAATTGAAGTGAAATAGAAATATAAAAAACATAAAATTACTAAAACTAAAATGAAATGCGCATCCAAGGACAGTCCATTGCATGGAATACTATATCCCACAATCCCAAGCACTTAGCTTGACCTTTCATTTTCAGTGTGACAAATGAACCGGAAGCAACCGTAAATGCCATTTAAACATGTGCTTTTTGACTCATTATTTAGTTGGACTGGCAAAAGTGTGCATTTTCACATGAAGCTGGATAAAAAAACAAATAAACAAACAAACAAACAAACGCAAATGTTAGTTTTTAAAAAACTTTTTCCCACTCTGTCTTCCTTCATCCATTTTATCCTTTCTTTTCTTTTTTTAGCTTCTCCATTTGCACCTACTTTCTTCTTTCTCCCTCTCTGTAGATCTGCAAACATGAGGAGTTTAGCCTCAACTGTATTTTCAGCTGAACTCTTGATTATCTTGTTCAGGTGTGTTTGATTAGAGACGGCACTAAACTCTGCGGGAAAACAGATCTCTGTCTGCGCTGAAATATCTCAGGTTTTGATTTGTATGAATAAATTAATTAGGGAATTCGAACACAAAATGTCTCACTGCTTATCATGGGCACAGCTGTTTAGGGCAGAAATTCTCATTAACGTGAGCAAGATTTTATCATTTGTTGCTGTATCACGCTTGGTTAGGACATGGTGTAAAGCTGTGTTCAGACAGGGAGTAAAAATTCATTTTTTTTTATAATGTATGCAACTAAAACCCATGTTTAAAAAAAAAAAATCTGAAAAGCAATCAAAAAGCATATGAGTTCTAAAATTTGCCAATCCACATCTCATCTGCCATCTATGTGGTTTGTATGATTAAAATCATTTTTTTGAAAATGTTATTTAGTCTAAACAGTCAAGTCATATTTCAGTTGTTTTTTTCTCTATGTCTGTCAGGAAACTGTATTACTGTAATGCCAAGCACAATGTTCACGGCTGTGTCTGAATTCATTTATTTCCACTCACATGTGGCATTCACTATTTATGAATGGTGATTGAATGAATGAATAATTGGTCTTGAAAACAGGATATGCATCAATGTAAATGCACGTTCCTCATGCAGTCCATACCATAAGATGAATGGACTTGAATATCTTTCATCTTTTCTTTCCACTATGACTACTACTACTATATTATCTCTTGGCATTGTGTTGACTTTATCCAAGATAAATATACCAGATATTGACTACACAGTTTGCTCCAGTTTTATTACTTGCAAAATGAGTGTATGAAATGAGTACAGAAGGACTGGGGCAGTGTGAACAAAGCTTTTGAGATCAGAGCTTCATTCTCTAATATTGATACCATTAGTAGTCAGGTCTACTAAGAAATATATTGATTGTGTGTTTTGTCAGTGTGACAAAATTGTAGTAACGTTGGCTGAAGTGGGCAGCATTAGTGCAGATAGAAATAACAAACCTGTATAATTTAGTAAATACTGTGTAAAAATATAAATTTCAGCAATTGTTCTGCATGTGTTTTCACTATTTGTAAATGAAATAGTGTGGGATTATACTGGGCCACCATGCATTTTAAGATTTTGGCATTGGACTGTCGACCATAAATAATTTGTATTGGTTGACCACTGATGTTAACTATTGTTTACTTTAAGGGTTTGTTTGGACACTTTAGATTAATGGTCTTAATTTTTAAACAATATTGGAACCTAAAACTGTTCAATTCAAATCCACATGTAACATTCTAGTGCTTGTACTTTGGATGATGGCAGGGAGCAAAAGCAGCAGCAAGCGCCTGCAGTTGTTATGACAACCAGATACATTCCAAGCAGATTTGCTGATAGATGTTCTAGAATGAAAATATCGGCAAATCAACTTGCAGTGGCAATGAAACAGCTCTGCAGTGTGATTCTGTTGAAAATCACGAATGATGCCAGAGAGTGTAGACAGCTGAAACTTGGAGGTATTTATGCTTTTTAGTGCATTGTCAAGACATCAGCACACACCTTGTGAAACTGGCATCGTCTCGGGTAAATCCTAGATCACATTTTGGAATGCAGCGGTCCGTGAAAGTGTGTTTCAGGCTTAAGATTCCATTTAGTTCACAGAATGGTAAAAGAACAGAGGAGGAATGTTGTCTTTTCTGATTTCGAGCACACGTGCAAGGCTTAGTTTCATTTGTGGTAAGCTCAGGCAGTCTGCCGAGTCACTACAGCTCGGAGCAGGTGGAGGAGCCACTGTAGGGATTTTTTTCACTATACAGAAATAAATCTTGTTTACTGTATCCTTTACTTTTAGCCCTGCACACTCAAACACACACATACACATATACACGTGTCTTGGTCCAGGCAAATGGATATAAGACTATATTAAAGCTGCAGTACGTAACTTTTTTTGGTTAAAAATTATCCAAAATCAACTCCTCTTTTTGCCCTTCGATGTTAGATAATGCATTTGACTTTTGGAAAAATTTAGGGTTATGAAACGTAGGGGATTTATATGTAAATGGAAAATTAGCTTCCTTTCAGCAGCTGTGTGAGAAATACTGTATTCCTTCTAATCACTTCTTTAGGTATCTTCAAATAAGAGACTTTGTGAAGTCTAACATTTCTAATTATGTCACAGCTACACCCATGTATCTGGACACACTTCTGGAAAGATGTCTTAGAGATGGTAGTACCATCTCCTCGCTCTACAAGGGTTTAGAACAGGTGAAAAGGCCATCTATGTAGAACATTAAATCTGCCTGGGACGAAGAACTCGCATTAGAAATTCCCAGTGAAATTTGGTGGGAACAAAGTCTTGAACTGGTCCACAGATGTTCCATTAATGCAAGACATTGTCTCATTCAGTTTAAAAGTGCTTCATAGGCTTCATTATTCCAAGTGTAAATTGAATAAAATATTTCCAGAAGTGTCTCCATTGTGTGAAAAATGTCAGTTTTTAGATTCCAAACTCATTCCTATGTCTTGTGTCCTATATTACAGAGTTTCTGGAACAAAATATTCCAAGTTTTTTCAGATACATTGGACATTCCTATTGAACCAGATCCTATATTAATTATATTTGGAGTTTCCGAAGAATTTTTGAGACTTACACAGGTACAACATCAGTTTGTTTCATATGGGTTGATCTCTGCCAAAAAACTTATCCTTTTGTTTTGGAAGAAAAAAGAAGTTCCAACCCTTACGTCCCTTACTTAAAAATGTGTTTTAAGACTAGTTTTAAAAGCAGACAAAGTTGGGGCCATCCTCACTGTCAATGGTAGTGCATTCCAGAGTTTAGGGGCAGCTACAGCAAAGGCACGATCTCCCCTGTGCTTCAGTCTAACTCTAGGGACTGCCAGCAACATAAGATCAGCAGACCTCAAAGACTTGGATGGAACGTGAAGTTGTATAAGATCAGAAAGGTAGGTTGGGGCTAGTCCATTTAAAGATTTATAACCAAACACTAAAATCTTAAAATCAATTCTAAAACGGACTGGAAGCCAATGTAGGGAAGCCAATATGGGTGAAATATGTTCCCGTTTATGCGTTCGAGTTAAAAGTTGAGCTGCAGCATTCTGCACTAACTGCAAGCGTGAGAGAGAGGCCTGGTTGACACCAACATAGAGACCATTACAATAGTCTAGACGAGATGAAATAAAAACATGTATAAGCCTTTCAATTTTTTAAATGACAGAAAAGTTTTAACTTTAGATGAAAGCCTTAACTGATAAAAACGTGCCTTTACTACAGAGTTTATCTATTTGTCAAGCTTAAAATCCATATCCAATATTACACCCAGGTTTTTAACAGTGAATTTAACATGTGGAAGCAAAGAGCCCAGATCAATGTTGGAGACCTTGTTAGTACAATTTGGACCAAATATCATAATTTCAGTCTTGCTCTCATTAAAATGATCAATGGTATCAAATGCAGATGTCAGATCTAAAAGCATAAGAATGGCTGAATCTCCTGAATCAGTAATTAATAAAAGGTCATTAAAAACCTTTAAAAGTGTAGTTTCTGTGCAATGAAGAGCTTTAAAACCAGACTGATATACTTCTAAAACTCTGTGCGAGTCTAAAAAAAGACAACTTTCTCTAATATTTTAGAGAGAAAGGGGAGTTTAGAGATTGGTCTATAATTGGAGAGAACTGTAGTGTCCAAGTTGGATTTTTTTTATCAGAGGTTGAACCACAGCATGTTTAAACTCTAAAGGAACAACACCTAGGGTCAAACTGTTATTAATAATTTCTTGAACTACAGGCCCAATGGTATCAAAAACCTCCTTTAAAAAACGTGGAGGAACTACATGTAACGGTGTGTCAAGGCAGGAAGGCGCTGGAGACAACAAGAGATTTTCATAAGAGGTAACATTTAATAGAAAACTCAGGAGATCAGAAAATACACACTTTGACGTAACTGAGATCGGACCAAGACTGCAACGAAACTGAATGCTTATAAAGAACAGGAAACAAAGCAGCAAATGAGATTATTAATACAAAACAGGTGGGGATAATAAACGATGATTAACTAATGACAAGAACCGGAACAAAACCAAATAAGGGCAAACAGGAAACTAGAAGGGCAAACACGTAACATATCGACCCCCTCTAAGAAGTTCTACCGGGCCGGGGCGGGGCGGGTGGGGCGGGAAGGGGAGGGGGCACCTTGGAGGCCAGTGAAGGACCAGGACAAGGGAGGCCTCCAGGGCGGGTCCGGGAACTCCGGCCACGGATGGCTGACTTGCGTTGGCCGCGGACGGCGGCGTTAATTTCCCCGTGGACAGTGGGCTTGGGAGAGCCGCGGACGGTGGCGTGAATTTCCGCCGAACGGCAGTGGATTCGGGGAGCCTCGGACGGGACTCCAGCTCAGAATCAGAGACTGTCCAGACACCTGATGACCGCCTCCTTCCAATTCAGGTTGGAGGTGTCTGGGAGCTCCGTTGGCTGATGGTAAGAGATCCCTAGCCGGAACAGTGTCTTGAGGACTTCGTTTTCGAGGGAACTGGTGAGGACGAGCAGCACGAAAGCCCTCACATAATTGAACGGCTCGTGGTTTGCCTGAGCCAAGGTGATGAACTGGGCTCGTTCATCCATTCCTTTGGGGGTCCGATCTTCTGTAATGGTGTGTCAAGGCAGGAAGGCGCTGGAGACAACAGGAGATTTTCGAAGAGGTAACATTTAATAGAAAACTCAGGAGATCAGAAAATACACACTTTGACGTAACTGAGATCGGACCAAGACTGCAACGAAACTGAATGCTTATAAAGAACAGGAAACAAAGCAGCAAATGAGATTATTAATACAAAACAGGTGGGGATAATAAACGATGATTAACTAATGACAAGAACCGGAACAAAACCAAATAAGGGCAAACAGGAAACTAGAAGGGCAAACACGTAACATATCGACCCCCTCTAAGAAGTTCTACCGGGGCGGGGCGGGGCGGGTGGGGCGGGGAGGGGAGGGGGGCACCTTGGAGGCCAGTGAAGGACCAGGACAAGGGAGGCCTCCAGGGCGGGTCCGGGAACTCCGGCCACGGATGGCTGACTTGCGTTGGCCGCGGACGGCGGCGTTAATTTCCCCGTGGACAGTGGGCTTGGGAGAGCCGCGGACGGTGGCGTGAATTTCCCCGCGAACGGCAGTGGATTCGGGGGAGCCTCGGACGGGACTCCAGCTCAGAATCAGAGACTGTCCAGACACCTGATGACCGCCTCCTTCCAATTCAGGTTGGAGGTGTCTGGGAGCTCCGTTGGCTGATGGTAAGAGATCCCTAGCCGGAACAGTGTCTTGAGGACTTCGTTTTCGAGGGAACTGGTGAGGACGAGCAGCACGAAAGCCCTCACATAATTGAACGGCTCGTGGTTTGCCTGAGCCAAGGTGATGAACTGGGCTCGTTCATCCATTCCTTTGGGGGTCCGATCTTCTGTAATGGTGTGTCAAGGCAGGAAGGCGCTGGAGACAACAGGAGATTTTCGTAAGAGGTAACATTTAATAGAAAACTCAGGAGATCAGAAAATACACACTTTGACGTAACTGAGATCGGACCAAGACTGCAACGAAACTGAATGCTTATAAAGAACAGGAAACAAAGGAGTAAACGAGATTATTATTACAAAACAGGTGGGGATAATAAACGATGATTAACTAATGACAAGAACCGGAACAAAACCAAATAAGGGCAAACAGGAAACTCGAAGGGCAAACACGTAACACTACATCTGTGGGACAAATAGAGGGTTTCAACCGATTTGTAACATCTTTCAAAAGAGAAAGAGACACAGGCTCAAACTGGTCAAAAACAGCAGAGCAAGTGGCCGGAATAGAGGGGTCTGCAGAAGGAGGTATAATGTTCGCTCTAATAACTGTTACCTTATCCACAAAGAACTGTAAAAACCTCTTGCAGGTAAGAGGAGACACATCAGAAACAGTAGGCTGAGAGGGATTTAGCACTGCATTAATTGTACTAAAGAGTACTTTTGGTTTTTGAGAGTTATTAAGAATGACATTAGACATATTTTGTTTTCTCTGCTTTAACAGCAGAGGAACTTACTTGTTCAGATGGCAATATACAGTAAAAATTCTTATTTGGGTCATATATTCCAAGACGTAGGCTAGAATCTGTGATTGTGAAGTACAGTAATCATGCACACCGGTGTGGTGACTGACTGCCACAGAAGGGCTTTTCACACTTGAAATTGTTAACCCTGGGTCATCCTAAACCCCGGATAAGCGGAATCCTGGGTTATTGTGTAATCACGTTTCACACTGCTTAACTGGTTAACTGTTAACTCTGGGTATTCATTACCAGACGTTTCACACTGTACATTCCTAAACCCTGGTTAACGTTCTTATTTGCATATTTGCAGTGTCACTGTCTCTGATTGGACGAACAGCAGGCAAACTGTTTACACGGCTTTTCTCGCGTCTTGCCAGTTATTAAAAACGTTGCCGCTTATGTCTTTAGATCAGTGAAGATTGAGGAAAAGCTGATCAGCTGTACAGGCAGGGATAGCCATTTTTAAATAAATTTAGTAGCAGAGCTACTGCAAGCGATTTAGTGCTGGAAATCCATTTATCCTTTGCTGAAACTTCTGCGTCTTCATGAAGAGCGCAGGTCATGGTTGCTTAGCAATGACAGACGCCATGGGAGCGCAAGCTACAGAGCTTTGGAAAGAAGGAGAAAGCGGCGTGCTTAGCGTTTTAAACGCATTTTTAGGCGCGACATGTGAATGGCCTCATGACGCACAAAGGCAAGAAAACAAAGACAAAAGTACAAAAGAAAGAAAACAAGGAGCAAAGTATGTGAATATTATCTTCTCACCGGCTGCAGTTTACACGACGTGCGTTTCCTGTTACTGACGTGACATGAGCCTCGCTGCTCAATTTCTGATTGGCTGTCTGTTGCCAAGCATCCAGCAGCAACAAGCCAACTGCTCCGTTTCACACTGAACAAACTTAGCACCGCAATGAGGGTTTACACCACAAATGCGGTGCTAACCCTGCTCCGGAGCAGGGTTTCATAATCCCGGATAAAATGCGGTGCTAACACCGCTTTCGAATTACAGGTGTGAAACATGTCTTTACCCGGGGTTAAAAGCGATGTTTAGAACGACGATAACCCAGGGTTAAGCGCAGTGTGAAAAGCCCTACATACTCCTCAAAATATTAGATTCATCTGTGCTGCAGCCGTGCCGACTCAAAACCCACGCAAGGAAAATAATTCCGCAAAAAGCTGCAATTCCAGGTTTTAATACAGAGATGGCGACAAAGAGGCAAAACTTATGGACTGCAGCTTTAACCACAGCACATGCCCCATTCCTTTTATGCAGCACTTTAATAACTTTGTATTTAAATATAAAATAATGTAATCAGGGTTTGAAATGAACACCTGCCAACCAGCCAAATGCGGGTAAAAATCAGCGGTGGCGGGTAACGTCGTCAAATCACTAGCCAATTTGGCCGGTTACTTTTCGCAAGTTATGTTCACTCATTAATTTCTTGGAGAAGTTCATGCAAGCCAAATCTGCGCAGGTTTAGCGCAAAAACTGAACTCGTGAGACATCATGACATTATGGAGTATATTGCAAAAACCAAACAAAACACACCTACAGAGTGCACTCAGACGCGACTACGTGAAGTCTGGTTAGTAGGGCTGGGAATCGATTCCAAAAAGAATCAATTCCTCGATTCCGAGGCGTTGGGAATCGATTCCAAAGGTTGGAATCGATTCCATCAAGAGGAATCGACTCCTTATTCAGAGCCTTTTTCAGTTCAACAAAGCTTATCTATGGGTGCCTCTCAAACAGAAGGCTGCATCCTACCAAGGCTGCACACATTTAAATTCACGAAAATAAACTGAAAGAAAACGAGTTGGCACTGAGATCATCTGAATTTGAGGACGCAGCCTTCCGTTTGAGAAGCACCATTCGCCTCCTTCATGCTCAATAAAATCCATAATTAGGAGTGTTGTGAGATAAAAGATTATTCTTTTTTATATATAAAATATATAATTATATTTTAATATTTCATTTTTATATATTTTTTTGCCCTTTGCCTCATGCTTGTTAAAAGTGATTAGAAGTCTGATTCGTTTCTACGAAAAGGTTCTTTCGGATAGATAGTTTTAATGAGCCAGTTTAAAAAAAAAAAAAAACCATTCAGGGGTTATTTTACGGTGGATCTGGCTTATGTTGTCCACAATTTTGAGCACTGCACGACAGACTAGATCATGACGTGATCGAGGGTCTTGATCTTATTTCCATCAAAAATACTATTTTTATTTCTATCAGCGAATGATAATTCTAAAAGAAAACGTCACAAGCATATCAGTGGCCGAGAGCGCATCTGACTGACAGATAAACTACGAGCTCTTTCAGTGTTATTGTTAATGTTCTGGTTATTTTGTTTCAGTGTACAGTTTGTTAATTTTGTGCAAAGCATACAGTCAAAGTAAACTTCGTCATTCAGCTGAACTGTGCACATTTATTTTAGACACTTCATGTCTTGTTCAATTCATGAAATAAATAGGGACATGCTGAGCAGTGAGCTATGACTAATTTCACGGGCTAAGCAGACAAAATTACAATTTAAAAATCAATCAGAGCTATAGAAATGTATCGTCATTTTTATTTTTTTATTTTTTTTACAAATAAAGCTTCATATTATGAGAAGGATACTTTCTACGACCTTTATATCCTGCAGCATGGCGAGATTAGGTTCCTTCAATCTAAAAAAAAAAAAAAACAGAATCGAAAAAGACTCGAAAACAACAGAGGAATCGATTCTTGGAATCGAATCCCATCGATTCCAGAACCAGGAATCGAAGAGCCCTACTGGTTGGAGACTATCTAGTGCGCGGGCGCATTTAGAGTGCGTTCTTTCACTGCAAAGTCTATTAATATGCGTTAAGAATGATCACATAATTCAACATAAGGGGGCAGCAAATGTATATATCTATATCAATTCATATAGTTAATCAATATCACATGAAGAGTGCCGTTTTTTCTTAAAGAATCAGCATGGTTACAAATGTGATATTGATTTTATACAACAGTTCAATAAACAAAAAGTTAATATCAAGAGACTTACGTTTTAGACACCATATTGCCTGTTTTTGCTCTATTTCGACAACAAAAAACATTCTAAACACAGCCACAGCGTTGTTTTGCATCTCTGATCAACTTGACAGCGTTTCGTTCCTGAATGAATCAACTGTTTAAATGATTCGGTTCAGTCGCAATGACTCACTTATTAACAGTGACTTTCTGCCACCTATTGGCGGTTTTAATTTTTAATTTAACTTTACATTTAAAGTATCTTTTCATTTTTTAAATAATTTCAAATATCAGTATTCAACATTTCATGTTTAAAATATCAAAACTTTATTTATGCATTTGTAACTGCAGGTTAAAGCATTCCATGTCCCTCTTAGCTGCATTAACATGTGGAAATACATCTAAATGCCATAAACTTCTGCAAAGATTAATTTTCTTGATACTGATTTCATTTGCTTAGTAACAGCCTAAATGTATTATTATTATAATTGATTGATTAAATGTAAGAATTTGACTCAAAAGATGATGCACACTTTTAGAAGAAATGGCATTATAAAAGTAAAAATGCCCATAAAAGGTTAAAATCAATTTAAACTTATTGGAAAAGATTCATTTCTATCACTGCTGTGAACTGACCACCACACAGAATATGAAGAATATCAAAAACTTTAGGAGTCAGCTGTCCACGGTAGTCCTTAAGATATCAGCACAATAGCACACTCAGCAAAATATCGTCAAATTATTTTTATCGATAAAATCCCAGAAAATATTGAGATATAATTTTTTTGGTCAGCACCCTTAGTACTGACACAAAATTATTTTCAACGGTCGCTTTGTCACGTCCAGTGTAGACAGCCTCAAGCTGTTGGTTTATTTCTGTTTTGTTTTTGTTTTTTTGGCTAGTAGAAGTTATGAATGGCCGGTAACTTAAAAATTTAGCAGCCAAATTGGCTGGTGAGTGAAAAAGTTAATTTCAATCCCTGAATGTAATTTAAGGAAGTATTTCTATACATTCTTTACCAGTCTGGTCAAAATCAGCATACACAATGGCAAGAAAACAGAATGTCTAGCAGAATGGAAATAAGGAGCAAGTGAAACTTGCTTTTTTTTTCCTGGTATGATACTGATTTCTGTCATTTTATAAAAACAGGATGTAATTTAATGTCTTTGAGGGTAATGTCATTACCGGACTGCTTTGAAAGGATTTGGAGACCTATGTGAATAGAAGACTGGGTTGTACGATAGAATTCTTTTGTATTTTTTAATTTTTATAATGACTTTTAAGCTCTTTGCAAACCAAATTTCTTACATTTTATAAATGACTTTATACATAAACCTCTTGGAACAAATTATAAACAAATAGCACTTAACATGTAATATTGTAAAAGATGGGAAGTTAAAGTTTACCTTTACTTTAATTGTGACATTTTGACATTAAAAAATATTTTATAATTATTAGTTCAACATAAAATGAAGCTTCTGTCATTATTTTCTTGCAAAAAGCATTTATAAGGCATTGAATGACTTGGAATATAAGTAATACAGACTTCTTTTATTGTACTTATGTTTTTTTTTTTCTTAAAGAATTAATACTTTTATTCAGCAAGGATGCATTACATTTATGAAGAGTGACAGTAAAGGCTTATATTGTTACAAAAGATTTCTATTTTAAATAAATTACCTTTTGAACTTTTTATTCATCAAAGAATCTTGGAAAAGATGCATCGCAGTTTTCCACAAAATTATTAACTGTTTTCAACATTGATAATACCAAATCAGCATATAAGAATGATTTCTGAAGGATCATGTGATACTGAAAACTTAAGTAATAGCTGCTGAAAATTCAGCTAATTGTACAGTTCCTTTAAGACATGATGGAGACACCAAAATGTACTGCATGGTAGGAATGACCTACATCAGATCACAGACCAAACACGCAGCCCTGTCACAGTCTCTTTTTGTGTGTGTGTGCGCACGTTGTGTGAGAGTGAGTGAGTGAGGCTGAGGATGTTTGAGTATAATGTGTCCGCTAATGGAGGGGAAACAGGGCAGAGCAGAAGGGAATGAGAACATGAGTATGTTAGACTGAAAGACATATTAGAGAGAGATGAAGCGGCGTGGATCTGTGGACAGCTGTACTGTGAGTAACTGATCCGAATGGAGGGAGGGGGATGTTCACAGGTCGAACATGCACACACACAAACACACACACACACACACACACACACACACAGAAACTCTCATTGAAACACAGCTGAAACAGGTGTTACTCACAGTCACAGGGAAACCAGGTCAACATCAATCACATGCCGAGTTATAAATACACACACACATGCTGAGAATTTAGCAATGAAAGAGTGACAGAGTGTGAGAGAGAAATGGATGTTACAGATAAGAGGTGTTAAGAAAGTGATTCTTTAAATAAACACTCATGTAGGCTGATCAACAATTTGCCAATGTTGCTACCGCTGTGGTACTAGGTAAGATACCAACTACACTATAGGGAAATGAGCTTAGCTAAGGTGAAAGCTAGCCTTTAGAGAATTAGCTTGCTACATTCAGGATACTTTAGAATTCTTCATATAATTTAATCTAATATATGTTTGTTGAAGAACCAAAACATCTCCAAAATACAGCAGAAATTGTATTGGCAGTGTTTATCTATGTGTATATACTACCATTCAAAGTTTGGTGTCATTAACATTCTTTAATGTTTTGAAGTCTCCTCAACAAGGCTGCATTTATTTGATCAAAAATACAGTAAAACAGTACTATTGTGAATTATTTTAAATGTTTTCCATTTGAATATATTTTAAAATGTAATATATTCCTGCGATGCAAAGCTGAATTTTGAGCAGCTAATACTCCTGTTTTCAGTGTCACGTGATTCTTCAGAAATCATTCTAATATGCTGTTTCTTATCATTATCAATGTTGAAAACAGTTCCGCTGCTTAATAATTTTGTGGAAACCATGATAGTTTTTTTTTTCTATGAACTTCTATGAATTAAGAAGTTACTAAGAATCTTTTATTTGAAATAGAAAACTTTTGTAAGATTAAGCGTATGTTTAATCAGTGTATGTTTTTACCTGTAGTCTTTCACAAGCTTCATATGCAGTTGTTGAAACTAAAGACTTTCTTCATAGCTGTAAAATGAGGGAATGCATTTGCACTGGTTTTGTTTCAGTTGACTGTATGCTTAAAAGAGTGATTCATTTGCAAATTGTTTATTATTAATGTGTGATTTGTAACAATACTACAAACAGTTGAAACCCATATACCACTGCTTTATCTTGCCAGCAAACTAGATTGATGGTACAAGATAGCTAGGGGAATGAATCATAGAAAGATGATATAGTGTGTTTGCATGACCTGTTTGACCTCTGACTTCAGGACAGTCCACAGACCCCTCATCTGATCAGTGACCCCTGATGTTGTGTTTCTCTCTCTCTTTTCCTCTCTCAGTAAAACTATACAGGTTAAAATCATCGATGATGAGGAGTATGAAAAAAACAAAAACTTCTATTTGGAGCTAGCAGAACCACGCATGGTGGACATGAGCCTTCAAAAAGGTAAAACACACACGCACACACACACACAGAGATCACATCCTGTGACCATCGTCTTCTTTTGCTATTAATTTAATATACTCACTCATTTCTAAATGCATTTCCATTCATCCAGTGGCTCTTTATCAGGACTTTTCTTTATGTCTTCAATGTTGTTTTTTTATTGTGAGTAGCGAGTGTCTTGTTGTTTGAGATTCACTATATAATACATTCACATAAAATACCTTTCAAAAGTTTGGAGTCAGTAAGATTGTTTTTGTTTTTTTTAAAGAAATTAATACTTTTATTCAGCAAGGGTGCATTGAATTGATCAAAAGTCACAGTCAATTCTGTTTTTCTGTAGTCATCAAAGAAAATAGATCACAGTTTCACAAAAATATTAAGCAGCACAGCTGTTTTCAACATTGATAATAATAGGAAATGTTTCTCAAGCACCAAATGATTTCTGATGGATCATGTGACTCTGAAAACTGGAATAATGACATTACAGTAATACATTAAATTCTAAAATATATCAAATAGAAAACAGATATTTTAAATTGTATTATTATTTTGCAAAATTACTGTTTTACTGTATGTTTGGTCAAATAAATGCAGCCTTGTGGACCATAAGAGACTTATTTCAAATACATTAAAAAAATTAATTATTCCAAACTTGAATGGTGGTCTACATCTGCCTTCAGTGTATTATGCAATTTTTGCCTACTTTTAGCTGAAGCAGCAACACTTAAACAATTTTTGCCAGATTTAATTTTTTAAATACTTTATTGAAACACAAGGATACCCAACAATTTCTGAGATTTCCCAATTCAAGTAGATAGGATGCCTATTGCCTGGATAAAAAATAGCTACCCAGCGGCATGGCCAAGATGGCCGCAGAGTGGACCGACTTGCCTTAAAGGGACTTTGACTCAAAGCACATGAATTCAATGAAGACCCACAGGGCGCAACTCTCAAACTGACTCATCTCCAACCCACACAAGAAATGCTGCCATGACGGTTTTGTATTGCTTTAAAAATGGCAATGTTACTTTCTTTGTCTTCCAGTTTTTATATAGTTTCCTAAATGTCTTGAGATTATTGTTTAGGAAACTATGTGAAGGATTAGCTGGCAGTGTTGCTTTTTTCACTGACTTCTTTGGAGTTTGAGTAAACATTGACCTTAAACGTCAGTGTGGGATCTCAGAGAGTGAGAAATGAGTACAAACACACACACACACACAGACTCCAAGTAGTCAAGTGTGTCTCTCAATATCTCTCCATAAATCAGGCAGACGTGGTCAATGCTACCAGCACGCACACCGCATTGCTGCGGTGCAGTGTTCGTACGTGTATGTATGTGTGTGTGTGTGTGTGTGTTTGCATGTATGCATGTGTCCTTGTCCCAGTATTATACCCTTCAGAAAGAATGAGAGATGAAGAACAGCTGGTCCTCTCTGTTTGAGCTCTCATCTCGCCTGGGCAACATTAAACAACCTACTTATTAACTTACCTAAGCCACAAAAACAACATGTTGGCTTGTCTCCTCACTTGTGTGCTTGTAAACAAGCAGTTTATTAATTATTCATTAGATGTTTCTTTATTTTCATGCCAACATGGATTTGAATAAGATTAAATTTTGATATTCTGAGAAATGGGGGGGGGTGTTCCTCAAAGTCAGATATATGCGCATCCATAATTTGTTTGACAACCAATAATAAGCAAAATATGAACATTCTATGTTTGTTTCCATGGAAAAATACACTCTGTTAATTGCAGGAGTTTTATATAGCGCTGTTTGTAATTTAATGATTGTGGTTCTAATTCTGATTCTTTCTAATAATTCTGGATCTTTGATGATTCAGTGAACAATTCTAATAATTCAATGAGTGAGTCAGACTGAAAATAAACCCAAAAATAAAAAAATCTTCATGCCTTTCCAAACACTTTTTATTTTTATTCCTTAAATTTAGTAACCAAACTGACTCACTCAGGGTTTTTGATTTACTTCAAAGAACCAGAGTCTTTTTTTTTTTTTTTTTTGTACACTGTTTGCACTGGTATGATTCACGCTGTAGATTCAGTAATGCAAGTTGTTGTTTTTTTCTTTGCAGAGAGATAAAACATTGTATCAAATGGGTTGTAGGTGTTTTTGACACTGAACCTGTAATAGAAGACACATCACTTGTCCTACATCAAAACATGACTTTAGAACTGCTGATCCCATGCTGTCGCTGCAAAATATGTGAGAGCGGTTGAGGGATCTAAAGAAATATTCCCAGCTTTATACATCTGAATACAGGATGCTTTCTTTGGCATTGAACCCTCTTATACACCAACAGAGAAGGAGACATTTGTGGAGAAGGGGGTGAGACAGGCAGGAAAGCTGTGAGACAGGAGAAAGTGAGAGACAGGTAAGCAATGAAAAAGACAGGAAATAGTGAGGAGAGAAACAGGAAAGGGAGAGGGTGAACATTGTTCATTTTGCATAGTATTTTATAAATGAATGTTTTTTTTTTTTTATAAATTTGTTTGTCATATTTTTTGTCTTGATAAAAAATAGGAAATATCTTATTTTTGTTTAAAAATATAAAAAAATATTTTAAAAAATATTTAAAATATTACTATTTTGACAAACAAAATTAATTAAATGTAGTTATATTTATTGTCCATTTAGTGCTTGACAAAAAGTAATGCAAAATTTGTGAAAAAAATATATTTGTAAAAACATTTATTTAAATGTGTATTGACATTTAACAAAAAAAAATTATTAACATTGTACAGAAAAAAAAAACTATGGATTCCTGTCAATTTTCACATTGTTTTCTATGAATAGCTAATTTGACACAGTCATATTATTCATATTTTCTTCAAAAACATTGCTAGTACTTTAATATCTTACGATATTTTTTCTCATCATGTTTTCCTCAACAGTGTGTTTAAAATTCAAATTGCTTAATTGTCGTCATGATCCCCATTTTTCATCTCATCTTTGTTATTAAAAAATATTTTATCCCACTTTATATTAGGTGGCCTTAACTACTATGTACTTACATTTAAATTAATAATTTGATACAATGCACTTATTGTGTACATGCATGTTTTTACATTGTACTTATATTTTTAAAAATACCTATATGTAATTACATCTGTAATTAAATTTATAATTACACTGTTGACCCATCCCTTACACCTTAACCCACCCTTAAACCTACCCATACCACCAAACCTGTCCCTAACCTTACCCGTATCCCTCCTCAATACCAGCAAAAGTGTTTTGCAATACAATAAGTACATTGTACTTATTTTTTGATGTAAGTACGTAGTAGTTAAGGCCACCTAATATAAAGTGTAACCAAATATTTTTAATAAAACTTTGTTTGCTAACATTTTTTCAGGCATTCATAGGACATTAACACCGAGGTTTTGTTTGGTATTTGGTAAACAAAGACAGTGAGAGACAGACAGGATGGTGATAAAGATGAAGAGAAAAGGACAAGCAGAAGAGGTGTGAGACAAATAAGCAGAGAAGGGGTTGAGCCAGGTCAGGAGAGAATGACAGACAGAATAGAGTGAGAGACGCATGAGAAAACTAGAAGAGGGGTGATACAACTGAGGACGGAGAAACCAGATCTATTGCGCTGCATCTGTGTACAATTAATATCCCATAGAGTCCAAACCTGCAACACCCCTACCACATGTCCCAGATGAGTGTGCTTAAAGAGAAGATAATCAGTACAGTAGTGAATCACTCATCGTGTGTGTGTGTGTGTGTGTGTGTGTGTGTTAGAGGAAGAGATCTCTGCATTCACATGTGTGTGATGATGGAATAGAATGAGCCAACGGCAGGGGAGTTTTCGTCTGAATATCGACACCTATGTCCCACGATCCCATTACCTCAGAACGCAGGGAGGAGAGAGCTGTATCTGTTGCCAGGGTACCATCAGCTCTTGCTAGCGCTGATGTGCAATAGATTTACACTGAACTGTTGAATCGAAGCTTCCAGGAAAGAACAGCGAGAGAGAAAATGTGGCCAATAGATTAAATAATTCCTTTGTGTGTTTGACACGTCAGTGTATTATCATGAAGCAGACGTGTTGAAAAGCCTAGAGCTGACGACGCTACACAAATTACAGGTTAATAATGTGCATCAAGACACAACCAACCCTACTCGCAGACACATTTGGGCATAAATTATGGGCTTATTTACACATCCAGCTTCTCATTATAGGTCGATATTTTCATCTCGGCACACAAACACACACACACTTAATCAAAGCTTGTTTGTTCGCCATCTCATTCATCCTCAGCAACAGAAAATTACAGCACTGATTACAGAACTATTAAAGTCATTATATACACACAGAGAAAGAAAAAAAAGAGTAATGGAGAAACAAAGAAATTGATTCCTTTAGTTAGTGCAATTTTTTGTAAATGTGTGTGGGTCCGGGTGCTAGATCAATAAATTATGTAAAAAAAGTATTTGTTGTTAATTCGGGAAACCTGATGCATTGACTAATTTAACCTAATTGTTCACCCAAAAATGACAATTCTCTCATCGTTTAGTCCAGTGATTCTCAGGAAACATCCGAGGGCCCTCAAGATTCCTTAAAATAAGACAGAACTAGCATTAAATTAAGCTAAAATCAAGAATTTGAAGAACTAGAGCTATTGAAAAATCTAGATATATCAGGAATACTAATTTTAAAAGTGTGGCTCATAGTCATGTAAAATAATAATATCTTAAAGGTGACACATTGTGACAAATTCTGATTAAGTGCTATAATCGTGTCCCCGGTGCATCTACCAACTCAGAAAACTTAAAAAAAGAACAATCCATTACATTTTTTGGGGTAAGCCTTTCTCTGCAAGCTTGTGAAGAAAAAAAAAAAACGAGCTGCTCAAAAATCTAAAATGCAAAAAGGGTTTTCTGAGGTTTAGGGGACACACAGTATCATTAGCACACTATGAAAGCATTTGAAGTCAATAGGAAATCCGCATCTCGATAGGGAAAGTAAACGTGTGTGAATAATCAGCGTAGCTTTAGCACCTCTTTGTTCTGTCGCCACATCTCAAATGCTACTACGACACTCCCGTTGCCACGGGCAACCACCTGCTCCGGCGCTCTGGATCGGCCCACACTATCACATCCGATCACATCTGCTCGGTCACACCTGTCGCACCTGTCCAGCTCAGAGATTCCAGGCAGGGTGATGAAACACCGGAGGCTGCGAATATTTTTATTCATGTTTATCTGAGTAAATAAATCCTGTCCAACATCTCATTGCATTTCCCTCCACCATTATCTGTCTAATGTTTTCTTCATGTCATTCCACCCCTCCCTCTCTCTTTTTTTTTTTTTTTTCTCCACACACAGCTCTGTTATTAGCTGATGGTAAGTTTGAGTGAGTGTATGTGTGTGAATGTGTGAGGTAAGATGAGGCCAGCTGCGGTAATTGCGGTCTCGTCTGCCTCACACACGTGTGTCTCCAGGTTTGTGTGTGTTTTAACACGTGCACGAGAAGATAAGCTTTGGGTTGCAGGGGGTTTTGAAAGTTCATCTCAACTTTCAGGCTTTTCTGTGTGTATTTGTGGTGTGCGTGTGGATGTTGTGCTGTTGTCCTTCTGAATCACTCAGTTTTACAGCACAACTCACACTTGGTTCAGTCAAACAAAGTTTGGCTGTTAATCTGTGGTGTGTGTTTGCATGTGCAGTCTTTCTAATAAGAGAAACTCTAGTGACAGTTGGCCTCATTCATAAAATAAAACCAGAACCAATTTGGTTTGTAAAACAATTGTTTGATACATAAGTAGTCACATTCGATTCAGTGTGACAAGTTACGTAAGAATGACATTATGAACATTTTACATGACTTCGCTGTGCTTGTGTTTCATGAATGTGCTCCGTTGACCCTAAATATGCACATGAATTTAGTGCAGTATATTGAGATCATAAATTAATATTAATGAATATTCAAAAGAAATATTGCAAGTGTATAAATCACAAGTCATTTAAAAGTGACAAAAAGCCCACTTGTAGAGACTGATTATAGGGTGCATATGAATGATGTGTGTTGAGTGTGTGTGTGTGTGTGTGTGTGTGTGTGTGTGTGTTTGATTTACTAATATGACACACAACACAACACAGAAGTTTCTTTTCGTCTCTTTATCTCTTGTAGATATTCCAGAGAGGAAGTTGTCATCAGAAGAGGAGGAAGCCAGAAGAATAGCAGAGATGGGGAAGCCTGTATTGGGCGAGCATGCAAAAATAGAGATTATCATTGAGGAGTCATATGAGTTTAAGGTACAAACACACACACACACATACACAAAATTTCAGAGACCAGGAGTCTTTTGCATTATGGAAGAATTTTATTATGCGTATTTATGTTTAATGTAATACATTTTGTGTGTTTGCTGTAGAGTACAGTAGATAAGCTGATTAAGAAGACTAACTTGGCTCTGGTCGTGGGCACAAATTCCTGGAGAGAACAATTCATGGAGGCCATAACTGTCAGCGCAGGTGATTATCAACACTAAACAACACTGAACTGTGTTCAAATGTTTTGCTCTTATTTAGCAATTATCCTTTTTTCCCTCTTTCTATTCTATTTACTTGTTTTATTTTATTTATTTATTAAAAACAAACAGCAAAAAACTTGACCCTCTAACACTAGCGTTAACACTAGTGTTTTCTATTTAATTATTATAAAAAATTTTTTTTTAAACATTATAACCCTCTAACTACTATCTCTTTTCTCTCTACCTTTTATTATTTTTATTTACTTTAAAAAACCTTGGTACGTGTGCTGCGTTAGACTAACTGGGACTTATCACGAAACGTATATATTGTTGCTCTTTTGTTGTTTTGATAGCTTCTATTAAAAAGCGTCTGCTAAATGATTCAAATTCAATATATTTTTATTCAGCATGGATGTATTGAACTGATTAAAAGTGTTAATAAAGGCATTTATAATGTTACAAATGATTTCTATTTCAAATCATTTTTTTCTTTTGAACTTTCTAATCATTCTGTTATTCTTGAAAAAAAATGTTTCACGGTTTCCACAAAAAATATTAAGGAACTGTTTTCGATGTGATAATAATAAATGTTTCTTGAGCAGATTTCTGAAGGATCATGTGACACTGAAGACTGGAGTAATGTTGCTGAAAATTGATTTGCCATCACAGGAATAAATTACATTTTAAAATACATTCAAATAGTTATTATAAATTGTAATAGTTTCTCACAATATTACTGTTTCCTTGATTCTTGATCAAATAAATGCAGCTTCAAAAATCCTACCGACCCCAAATATTTGAAGGGTAGTGTAGATCACCTCAAAACTCAGAGAAATGTACTAAAAGCAACAAAAGTCAGTTATTTTATAAATATACACTCATGCTCATATTGCTCACACACAAATATTTCTATCACTGTTGTGACACATTCCCCGGCCCACATGAAAACCGAGCCCACAGAACTCCTACACGCTTCTCTTCCTGCAACCTTTGTCTTCTAAACATTTTGGCTAATTTGATCATTTTGGATATCAATAGGAATGTAGTATTATCAGCTCTGTTTGTTACGTTTCACTATGTTTCCTACAGATTTCCCCCCAAAATAAAATGGAAATATCCTGCATATTAGTCTTTTATGACCCTGTGTTAAAATAAAAACGCTGTTCTCACAGAATGTAGCCTTCAATTACCGTGACTATCAAACAGCCTGTGTTACCAAGGCAACAGTACCCCTAAATCACCATGGTGTCAAATGGCTTTGGTCAGGTATGGAAGTTAACATGACAATACTAACATTTTTCATTTTCTTTTTTTTTTCTACCCCCCATTCTGCTTTGCTTTCTTTCTTTCTTGCTTTCGCTCTTTATTTCTGTCGTCCTGTCTTTATCTCAGGAGATGAGGACGAGGATGAGGGGGGAGAGGAACGTCTGCCATCTTGTTTCGACTATGTCATGCACTTCCTGACTGTGTTCTGGAAAGTTCTGTTCGCCTGCGTCCCGCCCACGGAATATTGGAACGGGTGGGCGTGTTTCATTGTTTCCATAGTGATCATCGGTCTTTTGACTGCAGTGATCGGTGATCTGGCCAGTCACTTCGGCTGCACCATTGGCCTAAAGGACTCCGTCACCGCTGTGGTGTTTGTAGCCCTGGGAACATCCATCCCTGGTGAGTTTGCGTATGCTTTTATTTGCCTACATTTTTATTAATACGTTTTTAATGGGGTCACATCTTATACACAACTTTTCAAAAGTTTAGGTTCTGTAAGATCTACTTCTAGTCAGCAATTGCATTAAAGTGACCAAAATAACAGTAAACATATTTGAAAGGATTTCTGTTTCAAATAAATTCTGTCCTTTAGAACTTTCTATTTTTTAAAGAATCCTGGGGAAAAAAACTATATCACGTTTTTCACAAAAAAAAAAAATATTTAGCAGCAAAACTCTTTTCAACATTATTAAAACAAGGAAATGTTTCTTTAGCACAAAATCAGCATATTAAAATGATTTTTGAAGAATCATGTGACACTGAAGACGAGTAATAGCTGCTGAAAATTCAGCGTTGTCATTACAAAAATAAATTACTTTTTAAAATATATTAAAATAGAAAATGCTTATATTAAATTGTAGTAATATTTCACAATATTCCAGTATTTTGGATCAAAGAAATGCAGCCTTGTTGAGTATAAGAGACTTCTTCCAAAAACATTAAAATATCTTACCGTCTCCAAACTTTTGAACAGTAGTGAATAGTGTTTTCTCCGAGGTCCACTTGTAATTGTTTATAAGTTGTGATTTTTGCCAAAATCAATCATAATTTCACTTGAACTTTCTATTTATCAAAGGAATCCTGGAAAAAAAAATCTTGGTTTCCAAAAAAATATTAAGCAGCACAACTGTTTTCAACATTAATAAAACAATGTTAAATAAATGTTTAATGAGCACCAAATTAGTATATTGGAATGATTTCTGAAGGATTATGTGACACTGAAGAATACTGAAAATTCAACTTACATGTTAATACATATTAAAATAGATTGAAATTATTTTAATTTGTAATAATAGTTCACAACATTAATGTTTTTACTGTATTTTTGATCAAATAAATACAGCCTTGGTGAGTGCAATGTTTTTCTTCCAAAAAGATTAAAATATCTTACAGACCCCAAACTATTGAACAAAAGTTGTGAAGTTTTTTCCCCAAGGTCCACTTATAGTTAATAAAGTTGTTTCTGCCAAAATCAATCATAATTTGGTTTTGTATGACCGTTTCAAGCCTCTCTCGGGCCCTTGAATTTAATGAGGCTGATCTGTCTGACATCAGAAAATTAAGGGTTCACAAGTCAGTTTTGCTGCTTGGTTTTAATAAATGCTCTTTTTGGATAAGGAGGAAGTTTTGACAGTTACTGTGTGTTTTTATCATACAATTAACCAATTTAGCTCATAAAATCAACATTGAATCCTTTTAATGCTTGTTAATCATAGATTGTCATATTTTTCTCCTCAGATACCTTTGCCAGTAAAGTTGCAGCGGTGCAGGACAGTTACGCAGATGCATCTATCGGTAACGTGACCGGTAGCAACGCTGTGAATGTTTTCTTGGGAATCGGTGTGGCGTGGTCAGTGGCCGCCATCTACTGGCACATGCAGGGTCGTGCGTTCGAGGTGCAGGCAGGTTCCCTGGCATTTTCTGTCACTCTCTTCACCGTCTTTGCCTTCCTGGCGGTGAGCGTCCTGCTGTACCGGCGCAGGCCTCACATCGGTGGAGAGCTGGGCGGCCCGCGCACACAGCGCATCTTCACGACACTCTTTTTCTTCGGGCTCTGGTTTCTCTACATCCTTTTCTCCAGTCTTGAAGCTTACTGTCATATACAGGGCTTCTGAAGAGAAGAGATGGGGTGGGATGGGGCGGGGTTGGAGATGAGGAGAGATAGATGCCAGGAAACTTCTTCTAGTCGTAAATGACAGAGTAAGAGCTAAGGATTGATTCGAAAAGGTCGCTAAGGTTTTAAGCAGGAGCTACAAAAAGGACATTCGTTCTTCAGATACCTTCATGCTGAAGATGAAGAGTGTGAAACATCTCTCTGAGGGGTGGGACAGTCTTAACCTGGAGTCTGAGCTTTTCACAGTCTATATTTTTCTCAACACCTGCTGAGAACGACTTTTTTCTAATGAAGTATTTTGGGAAAAAAATACACAAAAATAACAAAAAGAATTAAAGGATTCAAAGGACTATTTTCAAATCTGCTTCCAGGATTAGAAATAATATTTCAACAAAAAAATGAAAATATATAACTACATGAAATCTGTTATTGAGTGACATTTGAAGGACCCATAAAGTTATTATTTATTTTTTTTCCTCATTTAGTTTGGTAAGAACTCACAGAGCTTACAGCTTTTACCGTCAGGCCAAAGTCCCGGCTAGGGAGAGTGGCTCGGAAACACCGAATGGAGAAGAGAAATGAATATGAACAATGGCTGAACACTGCATTTTCTCCCTGATATTCCTGTATGGATATAATCTGCTTCCATATTTTTTCTGTACTTTTGTGTATTTCCTTGCCAAGTGTTGTTATTTCAAGAATCACAGCGGCTTCAGAGGATTGCGGGAAAACAGAATGCAAAAAAAAAAAAAAACATAATACAGAGGAAAAAATGAGGCCTTTTTGCATTTGAACATTCATCAAAACGCATCACTAGTGTATTTTCTGATAACACCGTGGAGGAGAGCGCACTGCGTCTGCTATTACAGTTGTTGTTGTTTTTTTATCTGTTTGTATTTCAGTCTTTCAGTGTCGTTGAACAAACATAAAGCACCCCAAAGAAATCTCCCATCCCCACTTCACCCCAGAGAGTCCCTCCATATAGAGTCACGAGACCATTTTACCAGGAGCTCCTTAAGTGCGCATCTAAACAGTGTCTGAAGTGTCAGTGATGTCGGTGGTGAATTCTAAGTATGTTTTATTGGGGCCTTTAATGTGGTTCATAATGTTTACAGGCCTTCAGTCCAGAAAAGATTGAGAATTGTGCAGTACAAACATATTCGTTTAACATGTTGAGGAGAGTTTTTTGCATTTCAGGGAGAAGTATAGGAATTTTGAGCAAAGCTGCATAAGTAGTTCACCTAAAATTGAAAATTTGCCGAAAATGTACTCAACCTCAGGCCATCCAAAATGTAGATGAGTTTGTTTCTTCATCGGAAATATAGCATTACATCACCTGCTCACCAATGGATCCTCTGCAGTGAATGGGTGCCGTCAGAATGAGAGTCCAAACTGATAAAAACATCACAGTAATCCACGTGACTCCAGTCCATCAATTAATGTCTTACTCTATACCAGTCCATAATCTATAATAAGGCTTCCTCCTGTGAAAAAGTCCATCCTCTGTTGTGTTGTCCTCTCACATCAAAATCCACCAACATATTTGTTTTGAACTGTTTGGGACTGTTTTCGCTTGTAAACGGTGCTTGATCTCTGATCTGATTCAAAAGAGATGGCTTTTTCTCTTGACTTGTATTTTAGCCAAGCCAACAGTTTGAAGTTAAAAACATCTTAATGATGAATTTGTTAATTGCAAACATGCAGCCTTTTGCTTCACAAGATTAAATAATAGATTATTTTTTTATCAGCTCTTTGGACTCTCATTCTGACGGCACCCATTCACTGCAGAGGATCCATTGGTGAGCAAGTGATGTAAGACAAAATTTCTCAGAATCTGTTCTGATGAAGAAACAAACTCATCTACATCTTGCAGGGTGAGTGCATTTTCAGCAATTTCTCATTTTTGGGTGGATTATTCTTTTAAAAGCGGTCATTAATTCATCTGACTAAAGGGTTTCCGTGCCTATTTTTGCTGTAGTGAGCTGAAAAAATAATGATGTGGATGTTGTTTCTGTATTATTTGGGGAAGTGATGTCATAAAGAATTGTTTAGTATGGCCAATAAGAGCCCAGAACCAAAGAACAGAACCTCAGACTGCCACCCAAAAGCTGCAGTGGTTCTCTGGGCCACAGCCCCGTTCCACCTCTCTTGCATTTTGTGTGCGTGAGTGTGTGTATGTTGATGTGTTTGGTGTTTGCTCATTACAAATACAGGCCAAATCAGTTGTATCCAGGACACCAGTGTTGGGATTACAGCATCTACAACAGATGTGTTTCATTTTTGTTATGTTTACATTCATATATAGCTGTGGATGTGTTGCTTGTGAGTGAGAACAGTTGAAAGCGCATTTAATCTCTGAAAATCTCTCCATTCAAATTGCAAATGTAACTGCTGGCATCGCTTCAGCCTGCTCTGTGCTTCCTACTCAGTGGCTACTCGGTACATAATCGATGTGCTTTAGCTTTACAGTACAAGAATCACGCAGAAATCACAACAATTCACACTGAACATTTACCAGTGCTCTATGACTCATACAGGCTCGTGTTAATGAGTTTTTAGCGTTTAAGCTTTTGTTTTTGTGCAGAAAGGCAGGAGACACTTTCTTTATCCACACACACTGAGACTTTGTGAGCATGTACTGCCTACATAGACAGCATCATATACTTCTAATATATGCAATTAATTATGCAGCTTTCTAAGATACCTGACTTTGGACATATTTTAGGCAGCATTGCTTGTATTCATTAAGTTGAATCGCTTATTGACTAATAGGAAATTTAGTTTTTTATATAAATTAACACTAATTGTTTCACCATTAAATTGATCAAAGTGACAGGAAAGACCGTTATAATGTCACAAAACATTTAGATTTAAAATAAGTGCTGTTCTTCAAATTTGTATTCATTAAAGAATCCTGAAATTTTTTTATTATGGTTTCCACAAAAATATTAAGTTGCACAAATGTTTACAACATTGATAATATTAAGAAATGTTTCTTGATTTCTGAAGCATCATGTCACACTAAACACTGGAGTAATGGCTGCTGAACATTTAACTTTGCCATCACATAAATAAATTACATTTTAAAATATATTCAATTAGGAAAAGTTATTATAAATTGTAATAATATTTTACAATATTAATGTCTTTACTGTATTTTTGACCAAATAAACAAGCTGTCTATTTTTATGCAATCACATTGATATCTTTACGGCATGATAATTTACATGAAACACTGAGTTGCTGCCTATGTAGAGCGTTCCAAATCAGTCACTTCTGATGTTCCCTGTGTAGGTAGTAGACAGCAAGGCAGCTCACTAATTTCTGGAACACAGCCACTCACACACCTCATAAGCTGTTCTGTGCACCAGTATTAGGCATGATAAAGTAAAAAAAATGTATTCACTTTGAACACTCAGTGACTTTCAGCGTTCTGCTTGTTTTCTGCCAGCATGTGTTGTTGAATGTGTCTGGTGTGAGTCAGAGGGCAGCTAAAGTAGATCACAGTAGATCTTCACCACATCTGTGCACATGTGTGCATGTGTGTCTTTCAGATGGTTTGTGGTAAAGGTAGCAGTCTTACAAACCTTATTACAGCATTGGGCTCAAATGTAGGGTGTTTAGGAATTGCTCTTCATGTCTCAGCCTGGGTCAGATCACACACACACCTATGCACTCACACATGCACACTTGAGTTAACTGAACACTGCTGTTGACTGGGGAGGGTTGTTATGAATATGCGGGTGGGCCTTCATGTAGTATCATGGTTGAGCATGAAAGTCAGCTGCAACCACCAGCTTTGAACTTTTCTACTGCCAGCTAACACTTCCAGCTGTTTAGATGCAGGTGAACTGGTTTAAAAGAGATTTCAGATGATGTCACTATAACCTTGAAGTCACACAAGTCTTACAAATGTATCAGGGGTCTGAGTCTCTCTCTCTCTCACACACACACAAACACACTCCTCTTCAGCCTGGTGATGAAGCAGATGGTGGTTATGTTCATCTATTGTTGTTTTCTTTCTTTTTTGTTTTGTTTTTTACTCTTCTGTCACAAAAATATCATGTTTTATTTTCAGGGAATTATGCATGAAATTTACCTTAATTTAATTAATTTATGTCCGCTGATTTATTTATTTTGAATTCTTTTGGTCAACAGAAAAATAAAAAAATATATTTGAAAACTCTCTGGTATCAGTTGTCATAAATTTTATCTGGTCAAAGCAGCCTATTTCAATCCGATTGTGTCACATGGTCACCAACAGTTACAAATGTAAAATCATATTTTTGCTATATCAGTAGGGTAGCACAATTGAGGTAATTGAATATATAATTAATGTAAATTTTATCCGCACACTGGCTTTCTTAGCAAAAACTGTATTTTTCATGCAAGTTAAGGGTGGGGAGAGTTGTCACGTGTTTTAATATCATGAATTTATACTGATATTAAAACATTTCTTAATTACAATATGATAAAACTGTGATTTGTCATTTTTGTGCAAGGTTTATATTTGTGCTATTTCATTAAATATTTAGTTTCAGAATTATTTTATCAAATTAATATTTTGTTTTATAATTATAGGCTGTTTAATGGCATAACTTACCTTAGAAAGTCTGACAACGTGCCTGCGATTAGTCAAAAAAGGTAAATATTACCTATACAAATCAGCTATTTCGTTTTTCCTACGCAAAAATAACAGTTTGAAGTCGTAGAAAGGTATAGCTGAGCTATTCACTGGTGTAAATGTGTGACAACTAACCCCAGTCTCGTTTTATAAGCTGATCTCCTCTTGTCCCCTTCGAAGAAAATGTGCTAAAACAAGCTACTTATGGTAATTCGGACTATTTGCTGTGTTAAATAGAAATGTATTGATCTTTCTAGTCAACTCAACCCTTTTCTACTGTAGTGCGCTGTCCAGCCCCGTGGTGCTGAAATGATTCTCCAGCATTTGCTGTGAAAGAGATTTAGTGGGCGGGTCTTAGAAAGAGGCAAGACGTGATTGATGCGCCACTGCGCCAATCAAAACGCAGCAATCAGGAATTCGTTAACACGTTAAACCACTGGAGTCATGAGCTGGGAGGAGGCGAGTGCCGCTGGCTCGGGAGCGGATGAGGGGTGCGGGACAATGTTGTAGCCAATTAAAGCAAAAAGTGCCTTATGTTCGGGACCGAAAGATCATTTAATGAGCCGGAGCGGTCCCTTATGAGACGGGCTGCGGGTCTGGAGCTCGTTGAGGAGAGAGGTTGCTCGGATTAAATGCTACTTATGCTGCGGCTTTGCGCCCGGTCTTGAGCTCTGCGGCAGGTGAGGAGCTGAACCGGGCCGGGACGCCCTTATGGATCGGCAGCATGGATGCTTTCAGTTTCTCCTTTAACAGCAGCGGCGGCCCGGACAGCAAAGACAGCGATGAAGCCGCAGAACCCCAGCCGGAGTTTGGCCCTGCGGCGGCGGCGGCGACCCCGTCCGGAGCCGGTTACTGGACCGCCGTGTTCGATTACGAAGCTACCGCCGAGGATGAGCTCAGTCTGCGGAAGGGGGATCGGGTGGAGGTGTTATCCAAAGACTCGCTGGTGTCCGGGGATGAGGGGTGGTGGACAGGTATGATCGAGGACCGGGTCGGTATTTTCCCTAGTAACTACGTGAGCAGTAACGGCATCTCGGAGAAGATTCGGGACACGCCGGAAGACTATGGCGATTATTCGGTGCCTCAGTTACATTGTGAGTAATCATATAGGCTATGTATCTACATAAAACATACGTACACCCGCCTCCACTGAGAAAATAGCATGCTTTATGTTTTGTGTTTAGTTGTTTTTGCACACACTGATCATTAACTACATCAACACAGATTTTGCTGCACATTCTCTACCGAGGGGGAAAAAACCTAAACCAATCTAAGATGGTTTACTGATCTTCCAGCATGGCTAAACTGGAGCTCAGTTCAAAAGAAAGTCAAACAACATTGGACCCCATTGACTTTCATTGTATGAAAGGAAAACTGAGACATTTTTAAATATGTTTTACATTAAGATTTGTATACGTTTGTTTATACATTATGATTTGCTCCCATTTAGACACAAGAACAGCAGTGAAGTCAGGCACTGATTTTGAGTGATGGGGCTCATTCCAGTTCATCCCAGAGGGGTTCGGTGTGGTTTACATCTGGATTCGTATTCCACACCAGACTCAGTAAAACATTTAATTGCTGGCATGGTTTTTTCCTCGTACTTTAAGCCATTTAGTGTATTTGTTGATATGAGGTCCTTGATTTGTTTTTATGTGAATTCAATGTGTGTTTGTGTTGTGCTTACAGTGAGGAAGCGTATCTGCTATGTTTTGCATCTCTCATGCTCTCTGTTATCGTGTGAGTGCCCTTGTGTTGTCAGCCGCATGTCATGTGTTGCTGGTGGTCGTCTGCTTTTCCTGAATGGCTGCTGGCCTACTTTTTATCATGTGGTTCTTGCCAACTGCAATATTAATAAGAGACACAGTGGCCCAGACACCGTCATCCCGTCAGCGGCGGAGAGTCGATTGCACGCACATCTTTGTTTTACTGCTTTCCATTTTCTCCCACGTCAGCCATCATTTTTAAACCACATATCTCACAGTGTGATTCTGCTTTCTGCAGATTAACGTCAGTCTCTTTCTGCCTGACTCTATCAGGCATTTGTGCTGTTATTCATATGAATTGCATGTAAATCAGAATAAATTCCTGTTTGTTTTCATATTTAGCCCCTTTCTGATTCAGTCTCTCAAATAAACATGATGAATCACACTGTATTCCCAGATGGAATGACATATACACTACCTTTAAAAAGTTTGGAATAATTAAAATTAAAAAGGCAGCATTTATTTGATCAACAATATTATAAAAGCAGTAATATTATGAAATAGCATTACAATTTAAGTAACTCTTTTCTATTTTAATAGATTTTAAAATGTAATTTATTCCTGTTTTGGCAAAGCTGAATTTTCAGCAGTCATTACTCCAGTCTTTAGAGTCCCATAATCCTTCAGAAATCATTCTATGATGATTTGTGGCTTATTATTATCAATGTTTAAACCGTTTTTTTCTGCATAATATATTTGCGGAAACTGATACACTACCATTAAAATATTTGTGGTAGGTAAGATTAATATATATATATATATATAATTTAAAACTTTTATTCAGCAAGGACACAATAAATTGTTCAAAAGTTAAATTAATCAAGGACATTTATAATGTTTCAAAATATTTCTTTTTTAGATAAATACTATTCTTTGAATTTTATATTTATCAAAGAAAAAAAATGCATTGCGGTTTCCACAAAAACATTAAGCCACAAAAGTTTTCAACACTGATAATATTCAGAACCATTATCAATAATTGAGCACCAATAATAATTTATCACTAAATCAGCATATTAGAGTGATTTCTGTAGGATCATGTGACACTGAAGACTGGAGTCTGCCATCACATGAATAAACTATGGTTTAAAATGTATAATATAGAAAACAGTTAATATTACTGTTTTTACGATATTTTGATCAACTAAATGCAGCTATTTTAGTTTTGATCAACTAAAAACCATTAGAGATTTCAAAAACATTAAAAAACACAGCAGTGTTTGAGGCAAATTCTCTCTTTCTCTTCAGTGCTTCAGATAGATTTCAGTGAGCTGGTGCTGAGGAAATGATCGGCGTTGGAGGTTTTGGAAAAGTGTACCGTGCCATTTGGAAAGGGATGGAGGTGGCGGTGAAAGCCGCTCGACGGGACCCTGACGAGGACATGTCGCAGACATTGGAGAGCGTCCGTCAGGAGGCCAAGCTCTTTGCCATGCTGAGACACCCCAACATCATGGGCCTTCTGGGAGTGTGCCTGCAGGAGCCCAACCTCTGCCTGGTAATGGAATACGCCCGCGGCGGGGCGCTCAACCGGGCTCTGGCTGGGAAACGCATCCCTCCTCACACACTGGTGGACTGGGCAGTACAGATTGCAAGAGCCATGCTGTACCTGCACTGCCAGGCCATCGTACCTGTCATCCACAGAGACCTGAAGTCCAGCAACAGTAAGACATCTGTCAACATTATTAGACCTTATGCTGAGGGATTTTAAAAGTTTTATGCCAAGGACCACAAATAATTATAACCCTCTTGCTAGCCCCCCTCTTCCTAAAACATAATGGCAGCTATATAATGTCATGTAGAAAGACACTTTTATACTGTTAGTGGAAAATAATCAACATCATAGTATAAAGAAAATATATATTGTTACCATAATTAATTAATAGGATAAAATAATTGATATTTTGATATATTTTATGTTAAAAAAGCAAAGTATTTATTTAATTTTTGTGTTCATTTGACAGTTTATCTTTTTTTCTACCCACTATATTTCAATTTCTTTCTCACCCACTATTAGAGTAATGTTAGATGTATAAACCTTTAAAAAGATTTGGGTTAAATTTAGTATTATTTACTAGGACTGTCAAAAAAATTAAATAGTTTTCAAAAAGAAAATGAAACAGTAATAATCTCAAATTCATTATTATTCATTAATATTTTGTTAACATTTAATTCTTAGACATTCAGATATTTAATTTCTGAAGTTAACATGGTAAAATTTGACAACCTTAAAAACGTCTTATACATTTTTTTCTAAAATCCCCTTATATCTTTAATATATTTAATAAAATATTTTATATCTGAAGTGAACATGTTAATTTTGACAACTTTAAAAAATTCATTTTGCGAATTTTTTTTCTCTTTTTTTCACTAATATATTTATTATACTTTATAATACATTTAATATCTAATGTTAACATAGTATCATTGACAACCTTAAAAAATGCATTTTGCAAAATCTTTTTTTTTCTCTTATATTTTCTCCCAACACCCCTTTGCAGACCCCAATTTGAAAACCTTGGAATATGCAGCAATTTCATAGTCTGCCCGTTTTAATGTGTATATGGTTGTTTGTGTTAGTGGTTTGTATAGTATTGTGCATAGAAGGAGTTTGTATTGGTGTGTGTTTTTGTAGCTGGAGGGCTTGGCTGGTGTATTGGCTCTCCGAGTGTGTAAGTGGTTTGTAATCCTGTGTTTGGCAGTTGACTTGTCTGATTGGATCCTATAAACCCAAAGCGTATTACAGAGGATTTGCATTCACCTTCACTCCCTGCCACTTGATTGGCTACTCAAAACATGTCCTGGGCTCTCATAGGCTACTCAGATATGATTAGCATAGGATCTTGCAGACATAGGACCTTTTCATTGGTTGTGTTGTGGAAAAACAAAGTCAGCTAATTTTAACAACACAAACTTAGACAAAAACACATGGAATATTACAGCCAAGCTGTGATGTACATAAAGAAGCTTTTGAACTGTAAATCTAACATTAAACTACACAACCAACCATCACTGGATTTGACTCATGACCTTTTCCATTCATGCAATACTGTGTTCTAATGAGGTTTAGAGTTGGTGAAGTTGTTACAGTGAAAGCTTTGACCAGTTCAGTACCACTCTGGTGGACAGCTCCTTTACAAAGCTGCCTGTCAATCAATTGCTGAAGACTTCTGTTTTTTGCTATAGTCATAGTAACCTCTGTTTCATGTACTTAATCATCATTATTGACATTATCCCCACCCCACAGTTCTGATTCTGGAACGCGTGGAGAACGACGATCTGAGCAACAAGACTCTGAAGGTGACAGATTTTGGTTTAGCTCGGGAGTGGCATCGAACAACGAAGATGAGCGCAGCGGGGACGTACGCCTGGATGGCCCCTGAGGTTATCCGCTCCTCGACCTTCTCCAAGGGCAGTGATGTTTGGAGGTGGGCACCAAGAAATGTGTGTAAGTGTGTGTGTTTGTGACCTAGCTACACCAAAGGCAAGTCATTCCACATGGCAACCATCTTGGCAAGTCTTCAGCATCTCGTATTGTCCCTGTGTAACCTTATTAAAAGAACAAATATGTTGAGAAAATTCTCCAGAAATGATTTTAGCCCATTTGGGACTTCTTCAAAAACATATATTGTTTATAAAAAGTGTAAAGAATGTCTTTATTATGAAATAAAAATGGAAAAAAATGTAGGCTTAGGTTTTGATTAGTCTGTAGTTACTGTAATTTGCTTAATCTAAGAATAATAGAAGTGTTCTTATTGTTAACTAAAACTATTAAAAATAATTTTGGTAATTGAAACTCTTCTGAAATAAAAAAAATCCTTGTTTCTTTTTCAATTTTTCAAAAAACAAGAATTATGCTTGATTTTCCGTTCTTAAGCTCCTGGTTAGAAAATGAATTAACGACTTGAATATTCCATCTCTGCATGTGGGCGGGAATAAAACGCCCCTTTCCGCTGATTGGTCAACCAAACATTAAACCGTGCCATCATTAGTTCTTCCTCAGTTCTGCGCAGCAGAAAACAGTCCTGCTGCTACAGTTATATGCATTCTTAACGCGTTTATTGCAACTATATTTAATTACTTTCTCACCAAACAACCAGACTAACAAATGGCTAATGAATAGCCCATACTGGGGCAGAGCCTATAGACGGCTTACTTCTATATGGGCATAATTTCGGCAACCTGTGCGAGAAATAAGTTATTAAAAAAGTTATAAGTTATTATTTTCTCATAGCTTAATATTAATTTATTCACATCTGTAGTCATAGCTACCCCCTAGCCTACATCTTGTCACATTGCCTGTTTTATTGAGCTGAGTTTTGGACAAGAGATAAAGTTGAAATTATATAGATATGTAAAGATATATATAAAACAAAACAGACACGGGCGCCCGCACGCGCACGTAAAAAAGTTAATAGTTTTTTTAAGTAAAATTTTAAAGATATTTTTTAAACGTTTGCTGCATGGATTAAAAATAACTTTTATAAAATAAAAATTTTTAGGGACAAAAAAAAACTAATTCTTTCTGGCGGGGCAATGCCCCCCTTTGCTCTAATTTATTTTCTAGCCCTGAATGTAAAAACGGAAAATCAATCATAATTAATGTTTTTCATTTTTTTGAAAAATTTAAAAACGAAAAAATGAACCGTTTTCTTATTTTTCTGTTTTTAATATTAAATTAAAAAACGGAAGATACCCTGATTCAATCACTATCCCTTTAAAGTTTTCCCCCCTTTAAAAAAAAAAAAAACTAAAATGACCAGCAGTTGGAGGTAAATGTCTTTATGAGTCATTCATTCGATTTGATTCGTTCAAAACGCGGATTCATTCAGAAACTAAACACCGTGGTGTTGCTCGGAGACGCACAACAGTTCTGCTGTGGCTTTAATATAGGTAATATTTTTGTTGGCAAAACTGAGCAAAACAGACAATATTGTGTTTAAAATATAACACAATATTAACTTATTATTTACTGTACTGTTGTTGGACAAACGATATAAATATGAGACAAAAACTCATACAGGAGCATTTTTGCCCCAAAATCTTGAATTTTAGGGCATAACTGCAGTTATGGAGTTGTTTCCCTGCATCATGTTTGTCAACAGTCAACTGTATGAAATATAAGATTACGTAGAGGTCTGGGGGCGGGGCCAGTGTTAACTATGTTAAAACATTTTAATAGCGTTATTTTTTAATTAAGTTAACACATTAAACTGACAGCCCTAATATATATAGATAGATAGATAGATAGATAGATAGATAGATAGATACTAAATACTATACTGAATAGAAGTCATTTATTTATTAAGGTCAGAATGGGATACACGATACATAATGGTGGGAACAAATCATACAGTTGAAGCACAAAATTGTACAGCCATAGTACAGTTTTGTTGGCTAAACTATAGGTCACAGATGGCAGTGTCCAATGAAGGTTTTGGTTACCACGGTAACAAACAAATAGTGTCATTAGCCCAGTTTCTGAGGCTGATCTGTGTGTTGTTTGGTGCTGTGCTTAGCTATTAGTGTCTAAATTTTGCTTCTCACCACAAGTCCTGATTACAGAGTACAGAAGGGGAGGGATGGATAGTAAAGAGATAAAAATAGAAAACATCACAAACTGTCAAAGCTCTGTGGATACTTTGTTCTCTACTTTTAACAAGGTGTTTAATATTAACAAGGTGTGATGTGTTTGTGTTGTGTGTGTGTGTGTGTGTGTGTGTGTGTGTATGGCTGCAGAACCAGTTGATTGTACTCCATTTGATTCACTGCTACTGTAAATAGAGCTTGAAATCTGCAGTAATATTTATCATTTATAGTATTTTTAAAGGATTTGTGCCAAACATTTGCTGATGTCTTTGCTTCTTTTTTATTAGGTTTCTGTCAGACTGTCAGCAAGGCAACATTTTTTGCCCAGTTGGCCACTGAAGCATGTATTTTACATTTGAAAGAATATGACACTACAAAGAGACACTTTGAAATGTTAATACAGTGATTTTTTTTTTGTTGTTTACTTTGGAACACAGTAGCTGTCATACATTTTATAGTGTTTCTGTTTTATAGGATTCTGCTAGTCCTTGCACAAAAAATGTTGGTGACAGCTTGTTATGTTAGTAGTCATGTTTAAACTTCAAACTCTCTGTCTGTGTGTGTCTTTCTCTCAGTTATGGAGTTTTACTGTGGGAGCTGTTGACGGGAGAGTTGCCATTTCGTGGCATTGATGGTCTGGCGGTAGCTTATGGTGTGGCCATGAACAAACTGTCCTTGCCGATCCCCTCCACCTGTCCTGAGCCATTTGCCCGGCTGATGGAAGGCACGAATCTCATATACAGCAGTTCTACTGCAACTTATTAACTTAAGAACTACGTGTAACTAAATTCTTGCCATCATTTACTCACCCTCCAAAAATTGCAAGTATCAAAACCTGGCAGCTGTGGTTGCCAGAAGTTCATCATAAAAAGTACTGTGACATTGTTTCTAGTATTGGGATGCCTGTATATACTACAACTTAAAAATAAAATAAAACACTATATGAAATATATATAAACTATGTATTAAAATAATAAATTAATACTGAATAGAAGTAATTTAGATATTAAGGTTAATTTAAAAATACCGTGACAATGTTTCTGGTATTACAGGATGCCTGTATGTTTTACAATTTATGTTATATGACATACTGTTAACATTCCTATCTAATTGAAGTGCCAAAATCTGTTTTTTACTTTAAAATCTACTGGTAACCTCCATAATAATACAGGTGGTAAAATGGAAAGCAATGTGATAAATCGTTCTCCATTTTGTGTTCATCTGAGGAAAAAATTCGTACAGTAAATGATGACAGAATTTTCATTTTTGTTTGAACTTTCTGTTTAATTGAATGAGTTTGAAGACAATATATAGAAATGAAAATAGATTTACTAATCAAAAGGCTCATAGTCCCACCCGCACCCCATCTCTGAATGCTCAGCTGGCATTCTTTTCAGCTGACCGTCTGTCTGTGGTGTTTGTTTCTCTCACCTGCTGTAGACTGTTGGAATGTGGACCCTCATGCACGACCCCCCTTCACCAGTATTCTAGACCAGCTGACGGCTATTGAAGAGTCGGGCTTCTTTGAAATGCCGGCAGAATCCTTCCAATCCCTGCAGGATGACTGGAAGCTGGAGGTTCAGGAGATGTTTGACCAGCTCAGAGCCAAAGAGAAGGTGTACAATAAAAACTATTTTATATAGATACATAGAAAACATAGATAAAATACATAGATACTACTGACAAATCTAAATCCAAACTCTATGCCTCAAAGAAAACTTTTGCTTTTGTATTTTAAGAAAATATATATATATATATATATATACATATACTAATCAAATGTTTGAGTTGGAAAGTTTTTTTGTTTTAATTTTTTTAGGCTGCATTTATTTGATAACATATACATACAGTAAAAGCAGTGATGTTGTGAAATATTTTTTACAATTTAAAACAGTAGTTTTCTGTTTTATTATATTTTAATATGTATTTTATTCCTGTGGTGCTTAATGTTTTTTTTTTTTAGAAATTTTTAAGATTCTTTGATGTATAGAAAGTTCAAAAGAAAAACATTCATTTGAGATAGAAATCTTTTGTAACATTGTAAATGTTTTTACTGTCACGTATTTGATTAATTTAATGCATCCTTACTGAATAAAAGTATTAATTTCTTTCAAAACAATTCTTATTGACCTCAAACCTTTTAAACAGTTTGTATATAAATTTCTCCCCAAAATACTTTGCACACACTTGCTAAGTAAAAGTTAAATAAACCCAAAAAATACCAGAAGATTACAGTCAGAAGATTTAGTAAGCATTTTATTTGCTGTCTAATCTCTGTTAAACTCACTACTGTGGTGATGCCAAAGTCAGTATGACAAAATGCTCATTAAACTCTTAATTGGATGTGTGCCAGATGAATTTACCAGATTATACACACTACATAGAGCAGAATGGTGAGTAAGTTGAATCTATCAAGTTCTCTTTCTTGCTGTAGGAGTTGAGATCCTGGGAGGAGGAACTGAGTCGTGCAGCTGTACAGCAGAAGTATCAGGAAGAGGCTTTGCGGCGGCGGGAGCAGGAATTGGCGGAGAGAGAAATTCACATTCTGGAGCGAGAGCTCAATGTCATCATTCACCAGCTGTACCAGGAGAAACCACGAGTTCAAAACCGTCATGGAAAGTTCCGGCGCAGTCGTCTTAAACTGCGTGATGGGAACCGCATCAGCCTGCCTTCTGGTTAGTATTTCATGGTATTAAATAAATGCATCCTGCAAACAGCACTACTCATGTAAGGCAAACAAGATTCAACTCACATTTGGTAAAATTATACATTTTTCAATTAGAATTAAGCATAAGCATTTCCACAAAGCATTTCTCACATTTTGTGTCATCTTTCACAATGCATTGTGGGATTGCCTATATGCAAGTGTATATAATGTGAATTTTTGTTTATATAATAGTATGTTTGTGTTTCAGATTTCCAGCATAAGATTACAGTCCAAGCTTCTCCTTCTTTGGACAGAAGGCGGAGCCTCCTGGGCAGTAACTCCACCCCTCCAAACAGCCCCCCTGTTTTGCCACGCCTCCGAGCGATCCAGTGTAAGTGTGTTTATGAATCTGATTGATTTTGTGTATATTATTGTAAATGTTTGGGTCTGTATATGGTCAGGTTCCTAATATAGAATATCCTTCATGCTGACAGTGACTCCAGGGGTCGGATGTCAAGCCTGGGGTCGTAATGCTGCATTTCAGTTTGATGAAGACGAGGAGAGAAAGGCTTCACGCAAGAAAGGGAGAACGCAAAGGGAACACAGTGCTGATGAGAGGTGTGCGTGTATGTGTGTTTCTTAACAAAGCATAAACCTTCACCAAATGTTTATACAATCACAAACTTCCACGTGCATGTGTTCCTCACTCAGTTTGAGGACTCCTAAAGAGGGCAGTCGGCAGCGTTCCTGCAGTGCTCCAAACCTGCGACGTTCCCCCAGACACAGTCCCGCTGTTCCTGGCGTGTGCAGCCTGGCAGAGACTGGTAACACTCACATTACACTTGATGTTTGGCATATTCATTGACAATTCTGAATGTTTTCCATTTGGAGTCTACCCATACTACATCCTTGTTACATTCACAATAATACTGATGCACTGACCTGAACTGAATTGACAGTGATTTTTAAAAGTGGACGTTCACCTTATCAGTTTTCTAAATTTATCTTGTTCATCTTATTGTGAAAGATTCATCCATAAATGTGTTCAATTTTTAACAGTTTTTATGAGCTTGTAATTGTTAATCAAAAAGTCATAACTGGATCTTGCGGCGATACAACAGATTTCTCTTTAGTGATATATGCTGGATATCTCCAATCATTTATTCTGCTCAAACTTTGTCCCTTTCTTACAATCAATAACAAATTCTAATAACTGCTGAAATTGTAATTTTAGTAATATTCTAGTATTTAATTAATGTATACACATAAATATGTTGTCATACACACAACTTGTGGGGTTATTTCCAGAAAAATAATATTTAGTCATTAACCATAATGATGCCTTCATTTATTTTTAGAAAATTATTTAAAAACAGTGGGGAGACATTTTGTGATGCTGTATGGCAGAAGTATAATTTGTAAGTAAATATATTCTAAACAATGTAAAAAAAATTATATCTATCAAAGAGGAAATAGCCAATAATTAGCCAGAATTAATCATTGTAAAACATGAGTTGGAATAATGAAATTTTTCTGTTGTGTGACTCTAATTACTTTTTTATTGCAATTCAGTAAATTCCTCTTCCAGTAATTCCAGTTCAAATTACAATTCTTCATCCTGTGGATCGTGGCCAAATTCCAATTTTTGCCCAACTCTGTGTCACACGGCCATGCACTCCTAAGTGGATTCTTTAAATCACATAACATTTGTTAGATTGAAAATTTTTGATGCTGACATTATGTTGGCATCACTGCATCATGCTGATGACATATTTTCATTATTTTGACATTTCTGTCATCTCACTAGCAATAGACCAGTTTAAGCTCATCTAACTAGGTTGAAATGTCACAGATTTTTTTACATTATAATATTAGCAACAAAGGATAATTTAAAAAAAGCATGAATCAAAAAACTTCATCCTGTAACTGTCAAGATGTGAAAGCTGGTTATGGTGCAACTTTGTGAAATCTTTCTCCCCCTACTCGTCTCTTTCTCTCTCTGTAGAAAATGAGGACTGCTGCCTCCCATCGGAGTCAGCTGACTCCCCTGGCCAATCATACCTCTGCATCCCGTTCCACAGGGATGGATCCACTACGGATAGTTACGGCATGGAGTGCGGCACGACTGGAATGGCTTCTGACTTTTCCCCCAGTTATACGCGTCGGAGCCCCAGTGGAAGCCGTAGATCAGAACTGGTGTTGCTGGGCTGCGGGGCGGCTCTGGCTGCTGTGGGTTTAGGTCAAAATCTATTGGACCTGATGCGTGTGGAAGAGAGTGTACGTCCGCGATGGGAAGGGCTGTTTCACCGTAGCGGAGGTCTAAGTCGTGGTGCCAGCCCACCCACACGCAAACTCTTCAAACGGGAAAGTCCCCGTCGCCCTCCCCCTCTGCCCACGTCCCTCACACTCCTGTCTCTTTCATCTGTGTCTGATTGTAACTCAACCCGATCTCTTCTGCGCTCCGACAGTGAAGAGCTGCTCGTGCTACGCCCACCTACGCCCCCTGCTCCGCCCCCTGGACAGACCCCACCTCCTCTGAACCCACTGGTCAACACCCACCTGGAGAGCTTTAAACGGCACCCTCGACAGTCTCTGACGCCCACACACGTGCCCTCTGCACCCAGTGCCGCCTGCAGGCTTCATCGCACACCTTCAGATGGCGCGATAAAGATGGGCTCGCCTGCCCATAACAACCACAATCCCGCCCCTACCACACCCTCCAAAACAACAGGTGAGAAACTCATGCAAACATCTTGGTCAATGACAGGATGCTTATGTTTCTGGGTCTATTTTTTATTAAAAATAGGGGGATTCTGTCCTGATACAATAATAAAAAAATAAAATGATGACATTCTTAAAAAGAATATATAATTAGGAAGTTTGGCATAATCTTTTATTATTATTTATCCAGAAAAGAAAGATATTTTAATAAAACAACTTCACTGTTTATTCATACTAAAATAGTTTAAAATATATTTTTTAAGTTATATTGTTCACATTTTTTAAATATTTTTTTCAAATATTTGTCAAAATCATGTGGTGCAACCAACATGCAGAAAAAATATTTTATTTTAAAATTCACAAGTCTTTTAAAATTAGATTAAATTCTCATAATATTTAATATATATTATACATAAATAAAAATATATAATATGATTTGATAATATATTAGATATATAAATAATATAATGTATAATAACTCATAAATTATTAAATATTGGTTTATTTATATATATTGGAGTTGAATTGATAATTAAAATGCAGGGTCAGAGAGCACTCAGATTTGATCAAAAATATCTTAATTTGTGTTCCAAAGATGAACAAAGGTCTTACGGGTTTGAAACGACATGAAGGTGAGTAATTAATGACAGAATTTTCGTTTTTGGGTGAACTAACCCTTTGAATTGAAACGTTTCTTAAAAATGGTATAAAAGTTTTGTAAAACTACATAAAAACCAACAAAGAGTACATTTAGAGAGAACTTGGTACATGTTTTAAACTAGATATTTCCAACCTATTTAAAATATTCCTTTTCTTGATCCGTCATTGATCCCTCAGTCATTGATCCACACAATTTGAATTCCTTTCACAGGAACTGATTCAGTTCATAGCTGTAATTTGGTTTCAGTTTGTGCCTTTTGTGATGCTCTATGCACAGTGACTCCGTGGACCTTAAGTGAGGATCCCTCACAGGTGCCTCGTCTTCCTGATCCAAATCTCATCTTTCCACCTACGCCACGTCGGCGCTTCCAGCCTGAGCGTCCCAAGACTCTGGACTTCCTGGCTAGGCCCCGCCCGTGTCCACGAGCTCGCTGTGGATCCCAGTGGGGCGAATCTCCCGCCCACACGTCCAGCACTGAAACCCCATCCACTGTGGAGTTTGGAGGAGGTGTGGCTGTCTTGCCCACTCCAATGGAACCACCAACCCCCTGTTCCCCTTGGGTAAATGACAGCCTTTTGGACCAACAAGATGAAGGACAATACAGGGATGGGACACGGCCTCTCTCGTCAGATTCCAGAGACTCACCTTACAGAGTGCGACCAGGGTTTTGCTCCTGATTTCACCCCTCACAAATTTAGACCCACTTGGTTTCAGATGTAGCACTTAGACTATCAAGTCAATTCAAGGGGAGTTCTGGATACCATGGAGAAAAAAAACTGCTTAAACCAGACTAAGATGGTTTGCTTATCTCAGCAAACATAAGGTTTAAGCTGGTCTTAGCTGGTTTAAGCCTGGTCAAGCTAGCTGGGTGTCGCCCAAGTGCCCAAAACCCCTCTTAAACCAGCCATCAGACCAACTTGACTGGACTACAAGACCAACTAAGACCAACAAACCAACTTGGTCTGGTTTGAATTTATTTTTATTTTTTTTTCAGTATATGTATTCACCATATTAAGAACTGATTTTAGAGAAAAGGATTAATTACCCAGCATAAACCAAAGGTGCTTGGTTTTTGCATAATCCAGATGCAGTTATGGACTATGTCCAATTCAATATTACAGTTTTTCAACATATATATATATACTCCTCATTTTCTTCCTCTGTATTTTGCCTTGTTTTCCAGTACAAATATCTGAACATTCTTAAATCGAGATACATTTACTTGAGAATCAAAATGACTGAATTAAAAGTCCTGTGACTTTATGTTTAAAAGAAGAAAAAATATTTGTCAAATTTAAAGCAACTGTATGTAGTTTTGTGTATTTTTGCAACTTTGGAGCCCCCTACATTTAAGTGAGTGTTGTTCACTGTCTTAAATACAATAGCGGTACACGTGAATTTGTTGTTTCCGTAAAGCCTTTTTCTCTGAATTTAGTACCCTCTCACTAAACTTACAAACTCCCAGAACAGACATTTGGGGGGAGAGTGGGAAAGAAACAGAAGCCACTCACCTTATAAGAAGTTAATGCACCACCATATTTCAAGGGGGGAAAAAATTACCTACAGTTGCTTTAAATGGAAAACAAGTTAATTTGCTTACTCCTTTTTCTCGTTTTAAGCATAAATTCATTTAATTTTGTTATATTTTTCAGAAAACAATTTTGTCATTTTGCTTCACAAAGTAATTAGGTAACACTTTATTTTAAGGTCTCTTAACTAGCTGCTTATTAGCATGCATATTAATAGAATTTTAGCCATTTATTACTAGTAATTAAGCACATATTAATGCCTTATTCTACACTGTAAAAAAAATTCCGTAGTTTTTACAAAATAATTCTGGCAGCTGTGGTTGCCAGAATAATTTTGTAAAAAATACAGAAAATAAAATTTACAGTATAAAACTGTAATGTACAAACAGGGAAATTTGAATGTAAACTACTAAATTCAACAACACACACTGCTATTAAAATCTGTTTTGTACCTTTAACATACTGACAACCACCATAATAATGCAGGTGATAAAAGAGAAAGCCACATGAAGAATCAAAGCTCATCACAGGTAGCTTCAGTACAAGTAGAAGTATATACTAATATATAGAAGGTGCACAGAGTCATTCATGCAAACACAAAACACCATCATGGTAACACACATGATATTTAAATAATGCAATAAACTTTCATTAAACAACAGAAGATGTAACATAAAGCCCAAATGTACATAACTGATAACAAAAACTATTAAAAAACATGATCATTTAAACAAAATACTTTCAAATGTGGAATTCTGGAATTCTGGGAATATCAGTTTACAGTTTTTGACTGTAAATTATACATTGATTTGTTATTTTTACTTCTAAAAACTGTGCAATTAACAGCATTTTACTGTAAAATGACATGAAATGCCTGGATAGATCTTTTACAGTTTGTCCCTGTATATAGTACAGGAACTCACGGTTAATATATTAACAGTTTTTTTCAGTAGCGTTTTTACAAAATTTTACAGTTAAAATAATTTTTTACAGTGTACATGACCTTATTCTACATCCCTAATCCTACCCAATACCTAAACTTAACAACTACCTTACTAACTATTAATAAGCAGCAAATTAGGAATTTATTGAGGGAAAAGTCGTAGTTAATAGTGAATAAGTGTTCCCTATTCTAAAGTATTACCAGTAATTATATTTTGATTTAAGAATGTTTAGATATTTATACTGGAAAACAAGACAAAAATACTGAGAAAGAATATCGTTTATTGCAGTGTGGGGTCTAACAGTGCGTTTTGATAAGTTCTTCTTCAGTAAACTCTACTATTTACCACCAGGCATTATAAGCTATCGAATAAAAATACAATCCAGATGCTTCTTTAATGGCCGGACTGATTTCTGAGTGCTTTAGAAAAGTACAGGGTCTGCAGCTGAGATCTTGAAAGACATTTATCAGGACACTTTTTTTATTTGCAAACTTCTTTTTTTATTCATATTGAGTGTATTATCTCAGCTGTCCTGCTGCGCTGTATTGACTTCCTCTCTGTATGTACTGTACACGCGTCTGCATGTTTATAGTAGATTTAGCTCTCTGAACATAGCACTGAATTAGCTGGGGAACATTGGATGGTTTATTTCTGCTACTCATTGGAGATTTCAGGTTTTATTTTTCATACATAAATCAGATTGTACACCTTTAGAAGTGCTTTTTCCGGTCTCATGAATGTATAGTTCTGTCATACTTCTCATATTTAGACCATTCGAGATCACTGATTGTTCTGTGGTTTTCACTGTAGCATGCAGCACATAGTCTTTCACAAGTAATATGCTTGTTTAGTGACCTCTTCACTATGCAAACCACCAGTATTAAACATGGCAAAACATCTTAAAGAGGAAAGTTAGAATTTATTGGCTCTACATTTTCAGCTCTACAATAGTCAGGTACATTATTGCAGTCTTCCAGTGTTTGTTCATGCTCAGTGTGTGTGGTGTGAATGTGTGTGTGTGTGTGTGTGTGTGTGTGCGTGCGTGCGTGTGTTATGCATGCAATTCAGTGTAACTGATGGATTCCAAGGTGTATGTGCATTGAATTTTGTTGGAGAATTTTGAGAATGCATATTGAATTTGTTTTGCAATTTTTAGTGCAATATTTGTTAATATAAGTTTACATGTTTGTTTATTTATTTATTTAAATTATTTTTATATTTTTCACATTTTTGTTAAGATAAAATTGATGAAGAGAAACATTCCTGTCTACATTTCTGAACATGTTCAGACATTCAAGGTGAACATTCTTTTGCACGTTTACAGCAGTGTTGTCCTCCATCTCAGTCCAATCTTTCATCTCTACACTGGTGAAGAGGCCCTCTAGAGACAAAACAACATTTGGAGACAAAACACAAGTGTTTGTGTCCGTCTTCCCTTTCTGTCACATGAAACATCATTTTTCATGCACACGGCAAAATGAACTTGCAGTTGAATGCAGAGTCCTGAAATGTGGCAAGGAAATTTGGCTGAGGATTTAGGAACTCTCATTTCATTCCATCTGTATGTGGAACAGGGGTGGTTTTTTTTATGGCTTAAAGGAATGTGTAGCCATCATCAGGAGCATCTGCTATCATTTATCAGCACAATCACTGTTGTCCTGAAGAGCAGGTGTTTTGGGTTCAGAAGCTGCTGCTATGAAACTTGTACTTGCACCCGAGCACATTAGACTTGTGTAAGAGCTCGATTAAAGCCCTGAAATGCTGAGATGTGGTGTTTTGTGACCGACTGTCTTAGGATAAAAGTACGCAACTCTAGAAGATGATTTTCACATATTATCATCACAGCAAGTAAATGAGACTAGACTGCCATTTTCCAAATGCATTCTCTATTTCCTCTCTATTAATATGAACATTAAGACAAGACAAACCCATTATTTTTTTCATGCACTGCTTAATTTTGAGATTTTGAGCTATTTTGCTTCCACAACATATCTTGTTTCAAACCAGTAGAAAGAAAACATCCAAAATACACATTTTAGTGTTTGTTTTATTGCTTTATATATTTGCATCTGTAGATTTCAGTTTTTTAAAGGCTGTTTTCTCAAAATGTTGTGTTTTTTTTTTTTGGTCCTGCACTGAGCCAGAAATCTCTACTTTAGCACTTATGTAGACCAGACGTTTCCATTTTATTCCTATCTACATTCTGAAGGTTTTGACAAAGGGCTTCATTCATATATATTTCACTTGATTTATATAAAATTTTATTCTTAAAAACATGGTTAATTTATTTTCTGGCAGTGGACAGTATTTTATGATCCAAAGGAATATTATATGAAAAAAATATGAATTTTGAACATAGCTTTACTCTATGTTCAGATTTCTATTCTGGAATTGTATGCAAACCTATGCATATTTAATTAGATAATACATTATTTGCATATTGAAGCATAACCTTTCATAAAACTTCTAATACAAAACAGTTGTCTTAATGTATTAAGCCACTTGATAAAATCTGACCCACCCTATTCACCATTTTTATTTCAATATTGGTTTATTAATATTTTATTTATATTTAATAACAACATATATGGGATTTATTAAATGTGAGATTATTGTTTTATAGTAATACAACCTCACTGGTCCACATTACTGCAAATTTAAGAAATACTAAATATTTGCTCAGCAATTTAATGAAATTTAATTCTTCTGTTACACACAGAGCATGTCTAGGACAGCTTCCCCATCTGTCTCCAAGAAAGATTTCTCTGCAACCTCACCATAGCAACCAGAATGGAGCACAGAATTGGACTGTTTTGTGTACCTGCTGTTTAGCTGCAAGTAAAACCCATAATAAGCAGTTGAGTACAGTGGAAATATAGATAGATAAAATCCCTTCTCTGTCAAAATTAAAAGATTATCATCAAACTAACATCTTCACTCCTCACCATCAGTAAGAATCAGAGATAAATCAACCCAGCATGAACAAAAAACACACTCCAACAAATAACAATGACCACAGTTTATTTTACTCCTACATGCTTTTGTATATGCGTGTCAGACTGTGCTTGATTCACATGCTTACACTCATGTCCACTGAGTGTGTGTGTGTGTATGTGTGTGTGTGTGTACACTTAAACCCACTCTGTGCGTGTGAGATCTTTCCCACTGCGATTTGAATGTGGGTGTTAAGTGAAGAATAGGTTGTAAATGATTGGTATTGTTTTCACTGGTAGTGACACTTCACTGCACTTCAAATGAAGGAGCTTCATGTGTTTCTAGCAAAACTGATTCGGAATCTCTAATAAAAACATCTTTGTCATGATCTGGAAACAATATGCGAACAAAAAAGCTGCAGGAATATGTAAACTATGTTTCACCAGCCACAAAATGATCTGAGGGTGTTCTGTGGAGCACAACTTCAGACCACAACCACTTTAAGAGACCTACATCTGTTAGTTTGTAGCTTAAATACAACCAAGGAATAAAAGCAAACATTTTGACAGCACTAGTGTACTTCAAAAAGCATAATAAATGCCATTGAGATCCCTGGTGGTCTCCATCCCTGGTTTCCACAGTCTACTGCAAGGCACAGCACACCTGATTCAGCTCTTCAATCTGAGCCAGAGACTGTTTCTGACAGGACTGAGACAGGTGTGTTGACCCGCACTGGAATAAAGTCTTCCGTGAAATGCCGAACCTCGTCCACAGAGAGCGCGATGAGGGAAGTGTGGGGTGTCCGCAGTGGAAAGCTATTCGAGCGGGAGCTGCTGTTTTTATGGAACTTCTGATTTCTCTCTCTGGGCATTCCGTCGAATCTTCATTTCCGTGAGCTGGATGTAGCGGATGACATTTGTGTCTGTTGTGTCACATGCATAGACAAAAAGGAAACAGCTGTTTTAACTGAGAAAACGCAAGCAGGAAGTGCAGTGAAAGATAAATCATTTCAGATTTATGATTATTTATGATTAATTTGTGATTATTTATTATAACAACAGTCACTGTTGTCCTGAAGAACAGGTGTTTTAGGTTCAGAAGCTGGACTTGTGCAAGAGCTCAAATGAAGCCCTGAAATGCTGAGATAGTGTTTTGCAACTTAGTATAGAGTATAAAAGAAGATGATTTACACATAATACTGTATATTATCATCATATTGGCAAGTGAATCAGATTCGATTTTTTCACTTGTTGTTTTTTGAGATGTTTGTTCTGTAGTAATGTGACCTCGTTGGTCCACATTATTGCAAATGTAACATCAAGAAACACATCATTACATTTGGTATTTGTCAAACATTTTTGAACCAAGGACCTCTTTCGATCGAATGCGTCTCCTCACTCTTAATCAACTTTGCAGTTCACAACAATATGTCATACTTATAACAAATAAAATGTTGCAATGTTGTGGCTCATTCCAGAGCTTGATTATTTTCCAAGGCTAACATTTTGAAAGGAAACTAAATGAATAGGAAATATATTATGGAACCAAGGCCACTGGAAGAGTGAGCATTTGGCGTAGTTGTGCAGTGAGATTTGAGACATACTTCCGGAGGGCCACAAACCCTAGTGCAGTGTGTGAGAGTTTAACCTGACTGACCTGTGGGCTGCTGTTTGTGTGACTCCTTCAGGTAGTGCAGGGCTTTGTTGAAGTCTCCCAGATGATAATACGCCACACCAGAGCGATACAGGGCTTTAAAATTCTCGCCCTCCTTTCTCAAAACCTTCAGACAGTACTCTTTCACTCGTTCATAATTCACTAGCTCCATCTGCAACAGACATGCTACATGCAAACAGACAAAACGAAAGGCACCAATGCAAAATTGATGATTCGTGTTTTTGTTTTTTTGCAGTTTAATAATCAAACGTAGGTATAAAACCTGTAATCTAAACCATGACGTCATTCTGCATGTAGAATTGAAGACATTCACTCACAGATTACTTTCTTTCAAGGCGTATTCAGGGTTGGAGGAACCAAATCTAGCAGTTTGCCACTGAAACCCAGCATTAATTTGAATATAATGGTCTGCTTGCCTTGCATTCAATCTTAACAGGTGGAAGTCATAGAAAACAGACCTAAGTGCACTGAAAATCAAAGTGGTGAAACATGATGCGCGTTCCCACCTGCCAGGCTGTTGTAGCACTCCAGCTCCGCGTTCTCCACCGCGCCTTTCTGCTCGTCTGTCAGGCTGGACTTGCTGATGCTGGTCAGGACGGTGGAGGGGGACTTGCTGGTGTCAGGGTCCCCCAGCACGCGACACAGACCCTTCATTTCCAGCAGCGCGCGGTGGTACTTGCCGATGGCCTCGCGGTATTTTTTATCCTTGTAGCACTGCGTGCCCTGCGTCTTGAAGTCCAGGGCTCGTTTGACCAGGTCCGCCGGCTCGTTTTGGGGTTTCACCATCATCGTACCGCTCTGATGGGGCGCGTACTGCGGGTAGCGCGAGTCTCCGCGGCTCCGTCCACCGGGAGGCTGCGTGACGGTGGAGTTCGCGCTGCCGCTCATGACGCTCATCGTGCCGTTTCCTTTGCGTATCATTCCTTCAAACCTGCCCTGCTCCACGCTCATCCCACCGATTCGATAATTCCCTAAAACTCGCGTTTCCGAGGTTCGTTCGTTGCTTCTTTGCGCGTTTACATGCCCGCGTGACGAGTACGTCTTCACGGTACTGTTTTAAAGATGGATTCCCGGATGATTCACACACACACACGATACTGTGAATTTTTCTTCTTTTTCGCCGCCTCTCTCTCTCTCTTTTCATCAGTCTAGCGGAACGGACAAGGATCGGCACGTCCTGCTCTCACCAAATGACTCAAAAGGGAGTGAGCGAGCGTGCGCATGAAGCCACAGCTCGCGCTGCCCTTAAGAAATGCGGTCATCACGGATGGAGCGCGATAACCGGTCTGTCAGCCCCCCTGCGCGAGCTCTCGTTTCTACTGAAATCCAGCTGAGCGCAACTCAGCCGTTAACAAACGCATTTCACTTGCTCAAACGATAATTTCGTGTGACGTGATTTCTGCCCCCAGAACACAGAACAGAAAACCAGCTGCTGTTGGACACTGAAAAGAGCTGTTTACAGTTTTATTCTCTTACTTTGATCTTCCCTTGATTCAGAAGACCTGTTCTGCTCTCTTTCATTATGCTCACAACAAAGTTATTGTCAACCCACATTCACTTAATTAAGAATAATATGGTGGATATCTGCGTAATGGAATGAATCACTTTGGGAAACGTAATGTTTGCCCCACAGGTGTGTGTGTGTGTGTGTGTGTGTGTTGTAAGCGGGTGGCTGGTACGGTTGTTGTGTCTGGGTGTGTCGTGATTGCGGTAAATCGTGCTGGGTGGGGAGTTCTGCTTTGCTCAGTCTGTTATTTTTATACTCTCAAACACATGTGCATGTCATATGCACATAAACTAGTAGACTTGGATCTGTCTGATAAAAAACAAGTACATTCTTTCTTTCTTTCTTTTCTTGTCCAGTATTTTTCTTCTACTCTGACGTTAAGTTTTTTAAATTCTTTTTCCACTTATTTTTTCAGAACTATTATTCTCTTGCTGATTGAAAGTTTCACGAATGTCAGATGCTATCACTTTAAATCAGCTTCTATAACATTTTTTGACTGCATGGGTGGTGGTTGATGTTACTTAAATATTTATATTAATATTAGTTTTAAACACATAGTAGCCTAGTAGCAGAATCCTGTTCTTGCTGATCAATGTGACATCAGTGGTTCAACCGTAATTTTACAAAGCAGCGAGAATACTTTTTGTGTGCAAAGAAAACAAAAATAAAGACTTTATTTAACTATTCTTCTCCTCCAAATCACATCTTCCTCTGTTATCAAGAGTACCTCTGAACGTAAACAATGTATGCATGTGATGCTGCTGACGTTAAACACGCATGTGCTATGCCTTGTTAAAGGGTTACTCCACCCCAAAATGAACATTTCGCCATTAATCACTTACCCCCATGTCATTTCAAACCCATAAAAGCTTCGTTTATCTTTGGAACACAGTTTATGATATTTTGGATGAAAACCGGGAGGCTTGTGACTGTCCCATTGACTGCCTAGTAAATTACACTGCAAGGCCCAGAAAAGTATGAAAACATCTTCAGAATAGTCCATCTGCCATCAGTGGTTCAATCAGGATATTCTCCAAAATGGCGCTACGCTGAAGCAGAGGAGACGAATTCTTGAATAAATTGTTGTTTTTGTTTTCTTTGCTCAGAAAAAGTGTTCTCGTCGCTTCATTAAATTCAGATTGAATCACTGATGGCAGATGGACTATTCTGACGATGTTTTTCATACTCTTCTGTGCCTTCCTTGACAGTGTTATTTACTTGGCAGTCAATGGGACAGTCACAAACCTCCCGGTTTTCATCCAAAATATCTTAAATTGTGTTCTGAAGACAAACAGAGCTTTTACTTATTTTCATTTTGGGGTGGAGTAACCCTTTAAATGCAAGTGCATGCTTCGTGTGGTCTGGGAACATTTCACTTGCATTGCCGTCCATGCAGGGTCAGAGAGCTCAGTTTTCATCAAAAATATCTTAATTTGTGTTCCAAAGTTGAAAGGAGGTCTTACAGGTTTGGAACGACATGAGGGTGAGTAATTAATGACATAATTTTAACTAACCCTTTAAGGATTAGTAGCATTTGAGCTTGACTGGCGTTGGGATTGTAGAGTTTGACTGTGGCTCATGTAGATGTGGAAGGTAATATACCTTTTCTGGATTTTTATGGGTATAATCCTGTTTTTGCTCTGCAGGCATTATGTGGTGTTTTCCGCTGCACTGCACTCATAGGATATTCTTGCAGAATTCTGCCTGCAGGGAGTCTGTTGGGTATTTGTCCCATCTGATAAATTCTTCTGTAGCAATGATGTTCCAACCAATGTAGTTTTAATTAGGTCCAGAGGCATCTTTCCTAATTCTTACTTTCATGGTCATGTTGACTATAGCCTACATTATTAAGAATATAATTATTTTTGTTTTAACTGAACTCCTTTAAAATCTAAAATGTTGTACATCATTGTGTGTGTATGAGTGAACACTTGTAAACATAGCAAGACTGATCTTAGTGAGATCCCGAGAGCTACTTGCTTACTTGCATAAACGTGGCCTATAGCTTTAGCAGCAAATCAAACAAGTATTGATTGATAAATGTAAAAAGCAAAAGAAAGAAAAAAGCACACACAAAAATCAGATGTTCCTTAGGAATTTCATAAGGAGCAGCAAGCATTTTCAACACTGAATTTTAATCATGAAACTAAATAGAAAGGCATTTTAATTCAATAATTTTGAATTGGGTTTCTTTTGACTGTTTCATTTTTAATTAATTAATTTATTTATTTATTTTATTGGTGAAAACAAGAACATACAAAACAGTAAAAAAAAAAATGGCCAGAATTTTCTATACAATTGAGAAACATTCGCCTATATTTGAGTATTTTGACTCAGACCCCAAAAAGGAAAATATTTGTTTTAAATTGAATTGTTTTCTTAAGCAAATGCAAATTTTCAAAGTGTAAACCTGTCTTTGTGGTCTTTTTAAAAGGGTTTCTTTTGACTACTATTTTTTTTTTTTAATTATTATTATCTTATTATTTATATTATTTTTTATTATTACATTATAACAACATTATTACAAATTTACAGAACAAATTGGCATACAACATACATTCAAAAAAGCCATTCTAAGCGGAGTTTAGACATACATGAATAAAAAAAAAAAAAAAAAAAAGCATAAACAATCTTTCAACCATCAATTTTAATAAGCGCAAATTCAGCAGGGGATAAGTAAGAAATTATAATAAATTATATTTATCAAATAAATCTAACAAGATTCCAGCTTTTTTATTTTTTGTTTTTGACAAGTTTTTAAGTATTGTCTCAAATAATTCTTAAATACTATAAACAAGGGGGGTGATTTAAAGAATCTACATTTGTGAATAAAATTTTTAGCTAACAAAAGTAAATTGTTAATCAAGAAACCTTTTTTACCATCTTCTTCAAAATTTCCATACTTAATATCTATAAAGGACAGATTGAATTCAACCACATTTCCTTCTTTTAACCATAATTGTATTTTGTCCCAGAAGGCACTAGAATATTTGCAAGCAAAAAAATTATCTGTATTATCTGGAGATGAATTACAAAATTTGCATAATATCATTTCAAAATTAAATCTAGCCCTTAGGAACTCTCCAGAAGGGTAAATATCATATACAATTTTAAAGTGAGTTTCTTTAATTTTGGGGTGAAGTGGAAATTTTAAGTAGGCTTATGAGGTTCTCATACATTTAATCATTCGTTTGTCAAAGAAAATATCCAACTTATTTCTTACAGCCCTATAAGGAAACATGATATTGTTGAAAATTTGTCTGATGTAAACGTTTGTACATTTCTTACTTTTATTCTTTTGACTACTACATGTTGGTGTAATTAAAAAGGAAGCGTCATAGAGCGTCGACAGTTATTGTGTCATCAGCCTGCGTCATAGTGCGAAGATGGCGTCGGTGGATTTAAGAGGTAGTTTGTTGATTTCGCGAATTAATTAGCAGATAGTTTATTTTATTTGACAGCTTTATTCCTAGCAAATCCCATTCGCTTTCACGTTGAAATGCTGTATAAGAAATATAAAATAGTTTAACAGAATCCTGGCTTTGTCCGGCCAACTTAATCACTTTGCTCTTTAGCATTGTCGCTAGTTTGTTGTTGTTGGAGGCGCGCAGTATTATCTGCATTTTCTACGATATATTTTATTGTTTGTTTGTTTTTTTTCCTTGAAGGAAATATTCTTATGCGAATATGATTTTTTTGTTTTGTGTTTGTCAGATAATCTGCTGGGCATCTCGTGGGTGGACAGTGGCTGGGTGCCCATCCTAAACCCCAGCAATGTACTGGAGTATTTCTCCGAGAGGAGCAACCCCTTCTATGATCGCACCTGCAACAACGAGGTGGTCAAAATGCAGAGATTAACCCTGGATCACCTCAAGTAAGCACTGCACTATGCCATTAAAACTGTTATTTATACAGCTTATGTACACTCTTAGTCATGTCGGTTATATTTTTTTTATATATATGTATTATACATGAATGTGTGTTTATTTTGCTGTCTCACTAATGATTGTTTTATTTCCTATTTTCGATTAAAATAGGTAGAGCTGTGTTGTTTGTGTCTAATTGTGTTTTCTATTTGTGTAGTCAGATGGTTGGTGTGGAATATATTTTGCTTCACGCTCAGGAGCCGATTCTGTACATCATCAGAAAACAGCAGAGACAGTCACCAACACAAGGTGAGTTTCTGCACTGCTGTTCAGTTTATGCTGTCTGTGTTGCTGTTTTTGCTTTTAATATTGTAACTTAAGAATTTTTTTTGTTTGGTGCCTGCATTATATTTTCAGATGATGCTTTTTTGCATCGGTTGCATTGTTGACAGACTTGCAATCCAGGGGCCTGTACCATGATGGTGGCTGAACAAACTCAGGGTTACAGGATTAGTTTTGAGTTGACAAAACCAAGCCAGTCCAATCCGGCTTTGTTGGTACCATGAAGCTGATCATCAACTTTCTCTGTCAACTCAGGCTTGATCCTGAGTTAATGGAGCGCGTGCACATGAATGTGTGACATCAGTAATGAGCAGCCAATCACATGCCTTGAAACTGTGATTCACTTCTCATTAAAGAGTCAGTGCGATTCACTACCAAAGATTGAACAATATGAAGAATTTAAACACATTTAAACAGCAAGATGAAACGATCTATCCATGAAAGAGGAAAACTTATCTTACCATATAAGTGCAAGTAAAAATTGTAAAGTTTATAATATCTATAGATATAACAACACTTAAAAATCTAAACTCATATGTAGTCATGTTTACAGCTATTGATTCTAAAACTTATTTATATTGCATATTATGTATGATTATATTAATTTAAAATAAAACCTTAATAATTACTATTAAACTAAGCTGGTTTGTGTAATGGATTAAGGGTATAATAATTATATAAATAATAAAAAATAATCGTCTCTAAAAATCAGATGATTTTATCTTTAAAAATGTTTTACTATGTAGCGTCCTTTAATTTGGAGAAAGAGAAACTGGAGGAGTGGCTTTATTGCGTCAGAGATGTCACTTTGCTTGAAGCTGATTGGTCAAATTTCAGTTTGAGATCTCTAAACCAGAACATAAGCTGCCCCGGAGCAGGTTAGTTGTGGAGCGTAAGTTACTATGGCGATGAACACTGCTAAAAGCCAAACCACTTTCATGGTACGTAAAACCCAGAGTTGGCGCAAACTAAACTGAAACTTACCTGGCTAGCCAGCTAAACCGGCTTCATGGTACAGGCCCCTGGTCAAGTTAAGTTTAACATGATACTTATCACAAATGACAATGTTTGGTACAGTTTCAAAGCCATTTAAACAGTACATGTTGTTTTTAGGGTTGATGATGATGATGATAATAATAATAATAAATTTATTATATTTAACCGGTTTAGCTTTCTAAATCATCAGTGGCAATGTAATGTGGACTGAGACACTCACTAATACTAAATAATTTTGAGTCCTTTTTAAAGTCCTGGTACAAATCAATGTATATCTTTTTTTGTTCTGTTTAAGATGGACACTGTAAAGGTTCAAGCTCTTAATTTTGCTCTCAAAGTGCACCAGAATGACAAAAAGGACAATGATACAATTTCAAAACATTTCAAACATAGATTTTTTTTTCAAATATACTGCAACAACATCCTATTTTGTTTTGCTTGAAGACTGTCTATGCATTTCAACATTTAATAGATTAATTGCTTCTGTTAATCACTAATGCAACAAGTTTCGATTTGTGTAGCTGTTGTGCTTATGTTACATCTTTGTCCCCCTTGTTCTGCAGTCACTGTTTGCGTTAATTTATATTGAGAGATTGAATTGCAAGAGAATGATAGGTGACAGAAGTTGTTTCAGAGGTTGTTACATTTTATTATTATTATTATTATTATTATTATTATTATTATTATTATTATTAGTAGTAGTAGTAGTAGTAGTAGTAGTAGTAGTAGTATTTTTACAATACTATTTTTTTTTTTAATTCCGAAATACTTGGAATGTTCTTTATCATAAATGGAGTCCTTTTTGTTGACTTTACATTCAACGTGCTGACATTAAATTTCTTTGCAGAATAAAGAACATTAAAATCTTTTCGTATGGTCTGTTTCCCTTACTGTTCTTTTCCTGCAGTGATCCCTCTTGCTGACTACTATATTATAGCTGGAGTGGTGTATCAAGCGCCTGACCTGGGATCAGTCATCAGTTCCAGAGTGGTGTGTTTATAACCCTACAACAATCTCTCTAACTCTTTCCTCTATTTCTCTGAACATTAATATTTTGTTTGTTTTGATGTGTCCTAGCTCTCAGCGGTTCATGGGATTCAGTCTGCGTTTGATGAGGCGATGTCTTTCTGCAGGTACCACCCGTCCAAAGGGTACTGGTGGCACTTTAAAGACCAGGAGGAGAGAGGTGAGAAAACACATATACACACACACACACACACACACAGCAGCAGGAAGCATTTCTCAACAAGTACAACTGTTTCTGTCAGAAGTGCTAAAATTGTGTTGTGTATGTGTTATTTATAGAAAGGGTAAAGCCTAAATCTAAGCGGAAAGAGGAGCCGAGTTCTTTGTTCCAAAGGCAGAGAGTTGACACACTGCTACTGGATCTGCGCAATAAATTTCCCCCAACTTTCTATCAGGTATTGCTAATATACACAAAACATTTCTAACAGGTTTCCGAATGTTGTTTTAATTAGAGCATAATATTCTATTTAAATTCTCGTTTTATGTCTATTTCAGCCCAAACCAGGAGAGAAGCCTCTCCCAGGTACGCAAATACTTGACTCATCTCATCTCATCTTATCACACCCTGCAGTAGCGCTGTGCAATTAATCACATGTGATTGTCATTCTCATCTCTTCAGTAAAGCCGGTTCTGTGATTAGTAGTAAATCTCCTTCACGTGCTTTCAGATGGAGCGGCATTTAATACACAGAGCCGTAGTTCACTGACAAACTATTCAATATCGTGTTCATTATCCAGGGTTCCCACGCTACTTGAAAACAAACATAGGTCCTTGAAAGTGCTTGAAAACAAACATAGGTCCTTGAAAGTGCTTGAATTAAATTTGAAATAAATTTTATGGCGCTATTTCAAAAATTGTCCATATGTGCTGTCAAAAACAGAAGGAAATGGCACTAATGATTGAGGGTGGAGATGGGGTAGCGCGAAGAAAAACTTAGCGTGTGTATTGACGCGCAGCCTAGAGCCCTGCGCGGAACAGTTTTCTTACGCCCGCTCCCGGTGAATTTCTGACCATTACTGCCCACTCCCACAACGTGTGTGTCCCGCTCCCGCAAACATTCTAATATTGTATATAATTTTTGAGCTATCAATATGCGGGAATAACATTTGAATGAGCGCTCGCAGTTCACTTTCGATTTCGCGATCACACTCTGTGTAAGGTGAGCACATCTAACAGTGCATGCATAATTATTAGGCACGTTGATATTATGATCATACTTTTTTCTAAGCACATTTTACCAATTCCAAACCACATCAATCTTATTAACTACTATTAATTTTGTATTTAATCCATAAGTGAGATATAATTGTCCATGAGGGCTGGAAGTGAAAAACTCCTTATATTCAGGTGTGCAGAATTATTAGGCAGGTTTTCTTTAACAGATGAAATGAGCCAAAAAAGAGATTTAACTGAAAAGTCAAAAATGATTAAATCCCCATGAGAAATATTCAAAACTAATGCAATACAGAAATTTCAAAGTTAAGGCATGACCATTGGTCAGCGAAATGCTCAGCAGGGTCTGATAAAAACAGGTGGAGAAGAAAAGACCCATGTTAACTGTAAAATAATGAAGAATTAATGTGAAGAATTAGGTGTAAAACCATCGGAACCATTTAGTCTGCAGCATCACCATTTTCCAGAACTGCAACCTAGTCTCCAGAATTATAAGGTGTCAGGTTCTCAGAGAATTTGCTTGGGTGAAAAATCCTCAAAAATAGGCTTTATAGACAAATTAGTTGAGAGCGACTCATGAAGGACCAGCATCATATCCTCTTGTACCACTGTTTGAAGAATTTATCTTCCAGAATCTGGCAGTAAATTTTAGGAGCTCATTTTTAGTCAATCTCTGCAAGACAGACTTTTCAGGATAGGAGATTAACTAAAATGAGCTCCCAAAACAACATGGAGCTGAGGAGAAAATGTAGAACTTGAAAAATAAGAAAAACAGCTTAGTGAAAAATGTTTACAGTTTAAAAGCAAATAGAAAGTCCTATTTTTTTTTTTTTTTCTTTATATTTTTTTGCAGAATTGCACATGTACAAGGTTTAAAATGTTCATCGTGACATGTTTTTTTTTTAAATATTGAAGTTTTGACCAGCTGCATGTTTGAATACCTGCATTCCTCTAGGTCCAAGATGAAAAATAGGATTTACGATATACAATATTTTATATTTACAATATAAAAAATAATTTAGACTATTTATTAATGAGTAACGTCTCTATTGAGAGAATGTGCAAATTTATGTTAACAGGTTTTACCTTATTACAACATTTAACCACTTTTTATTCATTTAAAAATTGCGCAATTCTTGTACAAGAACTACAGCAAAAACCAGTTTGATGCATATTTAATCAATATTTTAGAAATTGTATTTTAATATTACCAGTATTGATTTCAATGGATTTCATTCAATTCCTTTGAACACGACTGCTCAAAACGGTCTAAATTTATGAAACCTACACATTCAAAACATTATTACTCTGAAAGTTTTAATGTAAATGTTAAGTGTGATTGAAATGTTTAATACTATAAGGTCTTTCATGACACTACATATGCTGGGGTGTGAATTTGATAGGTGCTTGATATAAAATAAATGGTGCTTAAAGTCCTTGAATCTGGTGTTCATGAAAGAGTGGGAACCCTGATTGTCGTAGGACGATTCATCTGTGATTATGAACGCGATATTGCGTAGTTTGTCAGTGAACTACAGCTCTGCATATTAAATGACACTCCATCTGAAAGCACGTGAAGGAGATTTACTACTAATCACAGAACCGGCTGAAGAGATACGAATGACAATCGCATACGATTAATTGCACAGCCCTACACTACAGATGAAAATTTGTCAGATTTGCAGTAGATGTTCTGGATTATGCACAATGGACAATGCATTTATTGTGTACATGTCTCTACATTATACTTGCATTTAAAAATATGTGAGTGTAATTACATCTGTAATTCATATATTTGAAAAAGCAGAATAATATAGTACTGTTTACATGTGGTTTGATTGAAGACCGACTATTTAACCGATTAAATTTAACCGATTAAATGTTTTCATCATTAATATAGAAGAAAGGAGTAGCTAAAGAAAAGAAAATTAGAAGTATCCTGCACTCCGTAAATAAACTCTCACTCTCTGTCCATAGTGGAGGTAAAGAAAGAACCAGAAGTGCCGGTTGAGACCGTGAAGCCTCCAGAAGAGCGAGAGACGAAACCTCCAGCCCCACCTGGCCCTCCTCGGCCAGCTCCACAAACTACACCCAACAAACCACCTCCTGAGAAGCGTGCACGCCTGCAGTGACACACATGCCGGTCAGCCACAAACAACTTTAATGCTGCAGGACTTCTGTGGACATTTCTCTGCACCAGCTAACCAAGGGTGGACTGTTACGGTTATTGTATATAAATGCAGTTTCTTCATAATTTAATAGTTTTTGTAATAAGGGAACTGAAATGTCTGTATTTCATCTTGATGTCATTTTTCATATTACAGTGTTGCGGAGTTGTAGTATTATGCCATTCAATCACTCACAGTAAAAATACACAGTTTTCTAAAACCTGTCTTTTTCTGATTAAAAAATGTTTATGTATGTCCTTTGTAAGTGATTCAGTAATTGCGTAATGATTTACGTAGATTTGATTATGGTCAAATCTACGTAATCCTAACAAACCATACATCAATGGAAAGCTTATTTATTCAGTTTTCAGATGAAATTTGACCATTATGACTGGTTTTGTGGTCCATGGTCACAAATAGAGATGAGAGAGTGCGCAGCGCCCTCTTGTGTTCAGATGGGTAGGTGCATCTTTTGCGCTGCTGCTGTTTTAGTGCTCTAAAACAGACCCATAGCCAGCAGACATATTCTGATGAGAATTCAGTTTTATTCATATAACCGTGACAATTAGCTCGACCCAAATACTGCCAGTCCTGGCCTAATTTGATCCACCTGGATGCGCACAGTAACAGTGCGTACAGTAAAATACATAACAGTACGATAGATTCCTATCTTTTAAAATATTTCCAAGATATTTTTCGTGTACCAGCAAACTGACTAAGAGGGTCTCGAGAGGGATTGGTTTATTTATTAAATAGTGTATTTAGGTAAACAGGTTGCAAAAAAAAAAAATCACAGTATCGCCCCAGATGTTTTTGTCCGTCGATACTCGCGTTCACCGCGCGGTGGCGCTGCAGAATAACTCGTATCTGTAGCGCGCGCAGCGCCACTCTCTGCGCGAGCTGCACGCGAACTGCCGGGTGCGCGCAGAGCACGATGGGACGGGAAGCGCAGCGCTGGAGGACCACAGAGAAGAAGATGGCTGCGACGGGGCTCGACGGGCCAGCGCTGTACCTCTTGCTCCGAGACGGCTAGAGAGGGGATAGGGGGTAAATATGGGGTCGCAGACCCTCCAGATCCTGCGGCAGGGCGTGTGGGCGTCGGTGACGGGAGGATGGTACTACGACCCCCACCAGAACACCTTCGTGAACGCGCTTCACCTTTACCTGTGGCTGCTGCTGCTCTGCCTCCCGTTCACGCTCTACATGGTGAGAGATGCAGCCGTCGGTTTCCCTCTCCTCTCCATCCTTCAGTCGTTATCAGCCCATCTCTGTCTCTATCTTTTCCTCATTCTTTACCCATCTCTCCATCCCCCTCTCTCTCTATCATCCTTGTTCTTCTAGTTCATCTCTCTCTTTCCAGTACACACAGGGCATATGTCTCTTCCCTATTTCTTTTCATCTCTCTTACGGTGTTACCGTGGTCATGGAAAACCTAGAAATATCAGAGAATTTTAAAACGGTGATTTCCAGACTTGTCAAATGTCAAGGAAATATGTATGCTGTGTATTTTTCTGGTTTTGCTTAGGTATTTCATTGCGCTGCGGGTCTGCGGTCTGCTTGTTGAAACCACTCAATATGTTCTGTTCTGGTTTGAGGGGTATTTGTTTTGGTTTTGACTGGGTTTTTAAGCAGAGTTGGGTATTTCAGACTTTGCTGTCATGAGGTTTGGTCTGTGTTTAGTCTCTGTCTGCTTTAAAGGGATAGTTCTGCCAAACATGAATATTCTGTCATACTTTACTCACCCTCATGTCCATCAGAATCTGTATGAAGGTATTTTGAAGAATGTTGTCGACCAAAACTGTTTGACTTCCCTTTTTTAGGAAAAAATACACAGAAGAAAGAAATTTTAGCATACATTAACACACTGGCATTGCTATAGATGAATCATTTTGGGTTTCCAAAAGGTTTCATAGTTCCATAATTTTTTAGATGAATTTTAAGCATCATTACTCAGTCTTCAGTGTCACATGACCCCTCAGAAATCATTCTAATATGCTGATTTGGTGCTCAAGATACATTTATTATTATTATCGGTTATTATCAGTGAATAACTAATTCTGTAATAACCAGGATGTCATTGCTAAATAAAATCATTCCTTTTTTAAAGAGTCTTATTGACCCCAAACTTTTGAACGCTATTAGCTCAAAACCACAAAAATGTCTTGTTTTCTAGTAATTTAAAATCTCTTGCTGTGTCTTTCTAAATGTTAAAGGTTTTTCTTGGAACCATAGGTGCCAGGAAAAAAAAAAACAACAAAAAAAAACCTTCCCACCAACCCATTGTGGCTTTGTTTATAATATATATATCAGCTCATTTTTAATATGCTTTCAGCTACCAAAGTGTAGTAGTCTTAACTCTGTTTGCCACATCCTACCATTTTTAAACTAATTCCACATATTTTATTCAAATCTTTACAGAAAATGCAAGAAAAAATGTCAGATTCCATCTTTGTCATAACGACTCTTGCAAAAAAAATTCTTCAGCATGAAACATTATACTCCTGTTTGCATGTGTATTATTTTTAAAGCCATGTTTGTTCTGTGGGTGAAGTATCAGGGCAGATCTGTGTGTTAGCGACTGGTGCCACTCTGTCCGTATTTAACTTCCTGCACAGATCCATGCATCTAGGTTCTGCTTTAATACTCAGTTACCTTTCTACCACAGCTAATCAATATCATGTGAAGACCCACAGTAGTGCTGCGATCACTGTATCAATAAGATGATATATTTTTTGTGTATGAATATAGATGAATATTGGTCTGGGTGTGTGTCAGATATGGTGAGCTGTTTAGGGCAGTTATGGTGTTGGGTGGCTGTGCTAGAGACACAGATGTCTGTTCAGTGCCAGGCTGTTTTTAGCTTCTGCCCTCTGGTTGCAACTGAAATATTGTTGCCTCTTTTCATAACTCTGTATAACACGGTCCTATATTTGTGTATGATATTTATACGACAGAGGGATGTTAATAGGTTGGCATATGTAAGCATATCACAATATCACACCCCCAATGCTTCGGTTTGCTTGAATGTCAACATTTGAAAGACAGTTGCCTTTTTAATGGGGTAAAATGATAGATCAATAATAGATCTAAAGATTGTACAGTACACAAATGTTCAGAAGTTGTGGTTGGTAAGTTTTTTGTGTTTTTGAAATAAGTCTTTTATGGTCACCAAGGCTGCATTTTATACAGTAAAAGCTGTAATATTGTGAAATATTTTTTACTAATGTAAACAACTGTTTTCAATGTTGACTTTCACTACATTTTAAAATGTAATTTATTTCTGTCAGGAAAGCTTATTTTTCAGTAGCCACTACTTCAGCCTTCAGTGTCCCATGCACCTTCAAAATCATTCTAATAGGCTAATTTGGTGCTCAGGAAACATTTCTTATGATCATTTATTTTGAAAACAGTTGTGCTGCTTAATATTTTTGTGGAAACTGTGATGGATTTTCAATAACTGCTTGTTTTCTACTCATTTAAAATCTCTTGCTGTGTCTCTCTCGTTCTCTGTAGGCCTTGCCCCCCACGATGGTGATTGTGGGTATCTACTGCGGGGTGATAGCAGGTATGTTTGTGCTGCTGAAGGCAGTGAATTATCGCCTGCACACTGCGCTGGATGAAGGGGAGGTGGTGGAGCTGCGGGCCAAAGGGAGCGAGGGACGGGGCCAGGGGACAGAGCGCCAACGTGAGGGTACCGGCACCCGGCAGGAAGACTCAAACGGGCCTGGGTAAGAATTATGGTTTACTCATAAGCCAAAACAAAATGTAGTGAGTCGCTGCACAGTAAACGGGTCTGATTTAGCTTAGTAAGGCTCGGCAATGGGTTTGAATCATTTTAGATTTTGAAACGGCTCATAGTCTGAATCATCCCAAGACACGTTGTGAATCATCTCAGGGTTTAAGTCTTCTCAAGAAACATTCTGATTTGGTTCAGGAAAGTAATGATTTTTTGAATCTTTTTGGGAAAACTTTTGAGTCTTCACAGGAAAGATTCTGCTCACAAAGGTTCTAGTTCAGCGCAGTAAAGTTTTGATTAAAGGGACAGTGCTGTTGCTCAGCGGTAGGGATGTTTCTGAGAACTAATCTGCTGTCATGCTGGATCCATTCATCGCCCACTGAGAGAGAGAAAAAGGGAGGAGGGACAGGGGTGAGTGAATCAGGAGAACTGAAATAGAGCCTTATAAACCAACACACGCAGGCTGCTGCTCTTGTTCATTCACTCAGAGGAGTCAGAAACAGTCTGCAAACTTTCAGAGGTGAAATAATTGCTGGGTTGCATATTTTCTATGAGAGCAAGCATTGCTGACCGAGTCAGAACAGATTAAACACAGTAACTCAAATCATGAATCAAGCATTTTAGCAAAGATTTTCTCTTTACAGACATCAACAACTTTTCATGCATTAGAAAAGAACACATAGCTTATGTTCTTGGATTCTTGTCTATATGTAAAAGAGACATAGATTTAAGAGCCTCTTAAATGGAATATAAACACACATCTGGAGGGGCATTCTTGGTTGTCCAGGTCTGTACATGGTAAGACGGTTCTGATTAAGAAAATATATTTCTGCTTCGGGCACTTGATATGAAGAGCTCACGTGTTCCTAATTTTTCCAGACCCACAAATACGTCCAGAATTAAATAAATAAACCGCCTCTAGCGGCACCAAATGGAATGGCAAAAATAATGAAATAGATGGATGCTGGTTTCTAGCTGTGGGATTACCATTCACCGCTACATTTGATCCTTTGGGGGGCCAAGCAAAATAAACCTTCTAAAAATATTAAAAATAGTATAATCTCCAAAAAAGTGAAGGGGGGAGGGGTGGATCTCTGCCTAATGGGTGACAGACATTAGATACTAGAGATACTAGAAATGATCTCCTCTCTGCCGGTGCCTGAGCTGCTGTGCAAGTTTGATCATAAATGACATTGTTAACTCTCTTGAACCCTTGGGGCTGTTTCTCTGTTAGTGTTGCTAGGTAACTAACCTTTTGTGTGTGTGTGTGTGCGCGCAGGGATCCAGGGGGTGGAATAGAGATGTCTGATTTTGCACGGGAGGAGACGCCACCGGTCGACTGCAGTTCACGGAACTCTTACGTAGGAATGGACTCTAACCATCAGGTGTGTTTGTGTGTGTTTGCTTTTTTATTTTTATTTGAAGCACGTTATCACCTGATTTGATTAATTAATCTGTTTCCTGAGATGTTATAAAGTTCACAGGAATTTGCCAGTGCCACCACAGCCAAAAAGGTTTTTTGAAGTCACAACACTCATGTTAACAGATGAGGACAAGCTACAAATGTTATCATAATTTCTAATGTAAAAATAATTACTTATTTGTAAATACTTATTTGCTTTATAATTAGATAAAGACAAGACTGAAATAATTGTTTTGCGATTATGAAAAAGACCTCTGTGGTAGTTACCTTGATTTTTTTTAAATCTTATGTTCCAGAACATCTAAAATTACCAATGAGAACATTTATTATAAACTGTATTATGTTCATTGTAACCAGAGTTGAGTGTAATGCATTACTAAGTAAAAAATTACTGTAATGTAATTTAAAGTAAAATATTATTCTTATTTTTTCTGTAATTTAAATGCAGTAATTAAAAAATAACAGTAATTTAATTAAAAGAACAGTTTAATGTCAATCCTTGTACTGTTAAACTGATCAAGGCTGATATGAAAAGAACAAAAAGATAGAAAGACTTTTTTTGCATATACTGCATTGATTATGTGGTAACATTTGTGAATATTAGTGTTATTAGCTATTATTGTTATTAGCTAAATGAAGCTGTCCTCCTGGTTTAGAGTCTTGTCTGTTTGAGGGCAACCCTTCAGTCAGAATCTCTGCCTTTTGCTGCAGTTTAATTGGTGAAACCTCAGGGGTGTTATGTTCTGGCCGATTGTACTGCTTGTCCCAGACTGTCTGTCTGTGTGTTGGTTCAGAAACTGTTTGTTGAATCCTGAAATCATAGAGCAGAATCTCAAGCTGAAAGTCATATCAATTGGTTATGTCATGTGATTAAATGACTGTGATGTGTTTTTGTGCAAGTCTGCTAAATTAGTAACAGTGATGGGAAGTTACAAACGTCATGATCTCATGTAAATGACTCATCAGAGCTGTTTCATTGATCTTATCTATCTCTCTCCCCCTACAGATAACATCCCATGGAGGCTCAGTCACCACCAAACGTGAGACATAAATTTAGTTTTTAAACTTCTGACAGTATTAGTATCTGGTAACCAAAATAAGAGGAATAGTTGAAAATGGAAAATTCTGTCATTATTTACTCACCCGCATTTAAACAAAAGTCTTGTCTGTGAAGAATCCCCTGTCTGATGAAATATGATGAAAAGATGAATATGAGACAAAACTACAGAATGTCACATTTTATTATTAGCCGTTTCAACACATACATGTTTTACCAAATAGAAAGAACAGCACTTTTAGAGTTTATCCCACTCATTGATGTGAGCATAAGTATTGGGACAGTTGAACATAAGGCAGATATAAAAGATATTAAAAGCTATTATTTAGTTGCAGATCCATTGCGCACAATCACAGCAGTGAGTCTGTGACCCATAGACATCACCAGACTCTTGGTCTCATCCTTTGAAATACTTTTCCCAGCCTTTAATGCAGCCAATTCCAATTGTTGCTTGTTTTGGGGAGTTTCTGCCTTTACTCTCCTCTCCAGCTGGTGAAATTCATGTTCAATCGGATTTAAATCTGGAGACTGACTTGGGCAATCTAAGACTTTCCATTTCTTTGCCCTTATAAATTCCTTGACTGAACTGGCAGGGTGTTTTGGGTCATTGTCCTGATGCAATATGAAGCACTTCCCAATGAATCTGGTGGTATTTTCTTGAATACTGGTAGGCAAGATGGTTTTGTACCCTTCCAAATTCATTCTGCTACTGTCATCATACATTAAGTCATCAGTAAAGTTGAGAGGGCCTGTTCCAGAGCCAGCCATGCATGCCCATGCCATGACACCACCTCCACCATGCTTTACAGATGAGGCTGTATGCTTGGGATCATTGCAGTTCCCTTTTTTCTCCACATTTTTGCTTTCCCATCACTTCGATAAAGGTTCATCATCGGTCCATAAACACAGTTCCAAAACTCTTCTGGCTCACCTTTGTGCTTTTTTGTAAACTCTAATCTTGCCTTTCTATTTTTGGAGCTGGTCAGAGGTTTGTATCTTGCTGTGTAGCATCTGTAATTCTGTGTCAAAGTCTCCTGAGGACAGTAGATTGTCAGAGCTTTCTGGAAGTTGTTGGTGATTTTACAGACACGTCTTTTAGGATTCATTTTCACAGCTTTTATGATTTGTCTGTCATCAACTACTGTTGTTTTCTCAGCCAATCAGGTAGTTGTTGGTTGCTGGTGTCGCTGGTGGTTTCCAAACTCTTGATTTCTCCATGCCCTTTGTGTTTGCTAGAGCTCTAACTGACTTCCTCTTTTCTTTTAGCATCCAAATTGCTTGCTTTTCTCTCAAAGTCAGCTCCCTCATCTTCATCCTGGTTTGTGTGTGTCATCATCGAATGCAAGATTCAGAATGCAGAAGTAATGGATATAACTGATATGACATATTCCCTGCTTTTAATATCTGAAGAATTAATGCAACAGGACACAGCCGATCACTTAGAAAGACTTGTGAGGCAGCTGTTCCAATACTTATGCTCACATCAGATAGAGGGATGAAACTCTAAAAGTGCTGAACTTCTTAGCTGGTAAAACATATATGTGTTGAATCACCCAATAATAAAATGTGACATTCTGTAGTTTTGTCTCATATTCATCTTTTAATCATATTTGTAAATGTCTTAACTCCACAGCCAACAGAGCAATTTTGTCTTTACTGTTCCAATACTTTTGGAGGGCACTGTATGTATATATGTGTGTGTTTGTGTGTGTATATATATATATATATATATATATATATATATATATATATATATATAAAACATATACATGTTGCAACCCTGACAGCTGCAGGAACATTACAGGGTGTTCTTAATTTCTTCACTAGAAGTTGTATGACTTTTTTTGAGTTGTTAAAAACTCAGAGGACACTTGTGTTGTGAACCAGGTTTACCGTAGCTATAAATAGAAGTGTTTGGGATCAAAGAGAAGAGGTTTTCTGCAGACAGCAGCGATATGTCAGAAGACCTGCAGTACTGCAGGCACAGGCCAGGTCAGGGATGTATTTGAATAAAGTTGCAAAGGTGAGCGAGAGAGAGAGAGAGAGAGAGGGCGGATGTTTTAGGTTAATGAATAAGTTATAAAACTTGACCTTCTCTGTCTCTCTCTCTCTCTCTGTCTGTTTGCAGGGGCAGGTGTTGGAAAGGCTCCTGATGATATCAGTTTGAGTTTGGCTCAGAGTTGCAGTCAAGACCAAGGTGTGAATCTTAATTAACATCAAATATAGAATAATTTTTACATTATTTACTCGCCCTCATGTCATTCTAAATCTATTTGAAGTTGTTTTTTCAGACACTGATGTTGATGTATGTCAAATCTTTTATAGGATAGATTTCAAAGATAATACTACCAGGAATCAGTTTTTCCGTTCACTTTCTAATGTGCAATTTATGTTTTTGTTTTTTTTTGTAAACTGGCTCACAAGGTGCTTTGGTGGTATGGGGAAGTTTCTCATGCAATGAAACGTCTTTGTGTCCTCAGCAGAACTGAGAATTAGCCGGTTAGGCTCATATTCTTCCTGAATGCAGTTTTATTCAACTATGAAGTGTTTCATAAAAGCTTAAAACCTGTAATATAGAGCTGAAACTTCTCTAAGATGAAAATGGATGTCTCTCCAAACCTAAAGTTTGTGATCAGTATAAAAGCCTTTTGTGAATAATGAGATGACACAGAGAGGTAACGTCAGCACTGCACGCTGGGCTCAGACTTTCTAAAGCACATAATCAAAAGTCTGTATGGACAGTGGTTTTTGGATAGTATGCAGAATGGATTCTTGGTAATGGAGTTATAACTGGTTTTGGCAGAGGACTGTATCGGTTCTTAACACTGCATTAGTGCTCAAGAAACTGTGTTTATTATGGATGCACATAACTACATTTCGACTTGACCCTGATTTATTTAAGTGTTTAAACATGTTTTTGTATTCAAAAACAGCTAAATGGAGCAAAATGGGGTCTCAGGGCTTATTTTTAAATGTTGGACTGTAATGCTGGATCATCAATGAGTCAATGATTGAAAAGTGGCTATTTGGTTATTGATTAACTTTATCATAAGGCCTGCACTGCCTAACAATGCATGAACATTGCAGTGGAAAAACTTACCTCAGTGCCACTCAAAACACTACAACACTGCCACTTTGGGTTGTGTATGTAATGTTTTTTTTTTTTTTTTTTTCAGTAAACTGCTGATATAATCACTTGTATATAACAACTGGAAAGTGTGCAATATGTAAACGATATGATTTAAACACTAAATCCAGCAGAAACTCCTGCACAATCTGCAAATTTTTTAATGTTCGTTACAAATGTCAATACCTGCACCTTACTACAATTTTCACTTGATATTTATATGAAGTTTACAATTTTATACTCTTCAACCCTTTCACCACTTTCTCTGATCTGCTGTCAATCCTGCAATCAATCACACAAGCGTGTTGCTTGACTCCCATAGGAATGAATTGAAAGCGCCCACTCCCCTGCTCTTGCTCTGAGCCAATGTAAACACATTATAATTGACTTAAGTGAAAAAAGGAGAGTCACAATGAAGAGCAAGTGAACATAGGGTCAATCTTGACTCCAAGTTGATGTAATTTTCTTATGCTTTTTAAAAAATATTTCTCTTTCCCTCTAGATATGATGTCGGACCCAAAGATGTTCTGCCTCGTCTCCAATGACTCTTTTGCCTCCATGCAGCCATCAACCTCATTGGCTCAGGACCTTTATGGCTCCACCCCTCACCCTTTTAGTCAGTCCCTGTCCTCTTGTGACACAGAAATTACTGCCCATCTTTCCACCCACTCACAGTCTTTCCGGAAAGAGTCATCTCGACCTCGCGGATTGCCACGCACCTCAAGTTCTGCGGGATCTGCGTTTCCAGATCCTTCTCTGCCCGAGTTCAGCCTGTACCCTCCACCCCGTCGGGGAGGACTGGATCCTGTCTGCGAAATGGAGGCCTCCAGGTCCCAGAGGGCGACAGAGAGCTCAGAGCAGCCGGACTCTGGAACTCCCAGCACTTCAGGAACAGAGTGTCACAGATATCATCCGAAGGAATGCCGCAGGTTATCACGGTCTGTCTCCCGAGAGACAGGGGAAGGAGATTGTGCTGGGGAAGGGGGATCTGGGTTATACCAGTCGGAGGGTGTACAGGGGGGTCGGGAAAGAAAAGGTGGACGGAGTGCCGAAAGTTTGCGGAGTTTAAGTACACGCAGTAGCGGCTCCACTGAGAGCTATTGCAGTGGGACGGACCGGGATACCAACAGTACTTTGAGTAGCCTGCACAGCGAGCAGACCAGCTCCACGCACGTAGAGAGCCTGCTGTCGCTGTCCGGGGACGAGAAGGTAAATGCGGGACATGCCGACCCGCGTAACTCTAATGTGGCCTCGGGGGAGGCTAATAAAAACCCCCATGCCAATGAACTTGCTACCAAATTGCCCATTGGCGATGCTCCCAAACCCGCAAACTCTGAGGGCCAACAGGGGGAGGGAACTGTGGAGGCGGCAACAAGGACTAGCGTAGATGTCTCTGCTGGTCTCTCCCACCAGCACCAGGAGGCAGAACTAGACAAAATGCGTCCCAAAACAGCCAATCTCGTTCACCGGGCTGCCTCCTCGTCTGCTGCCAGCCGTAGTGGCCGGCGACGAAATGGTAAGCAGCGAGCAAGCAGTTTTGACGCCAGCAGACACCGGGAATACATTTGCGGACGTGGCATGGCAAAGCCTCGCTCTGCGGTGTTCATGAAAGGAGAGGAAGACTCGAGTGATCAGAGCGAACTTAGTTGTGCCTCCAGTCTACACTCCACCCACCAGCTCAGCACAGACTCCTCATCCAGCACACCCCACTCCTGCCCCTCTCCCGAGGATCGACGTGGCCCCTCGCTGCGGGCCAAAATGAACGGTGCGCAAACCCACAGTCAGAGGGTCAAGGAAAAGGAACGGGAGAAAGACAAGGAGAAGGGAAAGCGCAAGGCTTCGCGACGCACTCCGAGTACAGGCAGCGCCAAAACTCACGCCCGGGTCTTGAGCCTGGACAGCAGCACTACTGCTTGCCTTAATGACCCCCACCATTTGGGAGCACCAGCAAGTTCTAGACCCCTTACCACCTCCAAGTCAGACTTGGAGGCAAAAGAGGGGGAGGTGTTGGATGCGGCATCCCTGCTGGGAAGAGCCTCTCAGCTTGAGTCAGTGACCCGGTCGAGAAACAGTCTGCCCTGCCCTATTTCTCTTAGTCACACTCAAGACACAACCACAGGATCTCGAGGTGAGCACACAGTAATGCACTTATTCGCACACAGAGTTTGTACATGCACTTATTCGCTAAGGGCTGGGAGATGAATATAATCAATAAATAATTCTGTCATTATTTGCTCACCCTCGTGTCATTCCAAATCTATATAGTTAGTTGCTTCCATGAACCACAAGAAGGATAAGTTTATCAGGATGTTCACGCTGCTCTTTTCCATACATTTTAAAAGAATGGTGACCTGGGGGTGTCAAAGTCCAAAAATTATAAAAAGCTTTATAAAATACCCAAGCCATAAGACAGTTTTGTGTCAGGAACAGACTTGCATTCAAAGTCACAATGTAATAGAAGTAAAGTCAGATCATTTAATTCATGCTGTGACATACATATGAGTAAAATGGATTATCAAAAAAGAAAAAATTGTAGGATGGGTACTTGGTTCAATCCATTGGTTGTTGATTGGATGGTGGCAGATCTGAATGCAAGCTTGCAGTTGGGTTGTAATGAGGGGCGATGTTTAAGTGGACTGAATGATTGGAGTCCAGGGATGTTTTAATGGAAGATTGAGTTATGATATTTTGATTAAAAATTACAAGGTAAAAAAATTAAACACATTCATGGATAATTTCCATTTCATGTCAACATGTCATTATTCTGTTATTGATGTTTGCATATATTAGGTCAATAGTACATTGCGATTTGTAACTGATGGTGATTGGTGAACCAAATCTGAATATGCTCACATTCAAAGACTTTTGTCTGTTGTTCACACAAAGATATTTGTCTTGAAAGCCATTGGTCACCTTTCACTTTCAATGTAAGTTAAAAAACATACAACATTCTGCCCAACATGAAAAGAAAGAATATCGTAGAGGTTTGGAATGAAATAAGGGTGCAAAAATTATGGCAGCATTTTCTTTTCTGGGTGAACTATCCCTGTAAGCAGTGATCTCCTCCTGAGATCAGTCTAAAGTGCTAGACATCTGAGGTCTGCAGCAGGTCAGATGGATGTTTTTCACCAGAATGTAGCCGATCAGATAAACAAGCTTTGCCCAGAAGCTAGTAGATGTACATGTAGTGTGTTTTGCCAGTGCAGCTGTGACCCACAAACCCCTACAGAATTATTGAAGTCTTACTCTGACAGCCTGTTGAGTCTATATATGGAAGATCTGCAGGGTTTGTTCTTTCCTCTGGTCCACAGTGATCATGCAGTCTTTGTGCAACATTTGCTTGTGTGAAAGTGAATTGCAGTGTGAATGTGGATTCAGTAATGATAAAGATTTGAACATGGCCTCTTTCTCCATCTGTGTTTCTGTGTTTGGAAGATGTATAGAGACGTGCGTGATATTTATATGTGCGTGTTTTATCTTTCCTGTGTTTGTGCAAAAATTGGGAGCATTGTCTAATGCTCTTTGTCATGTTTCTGTTATCTTCTCTTGAAGCTTATTACTCAAATTAACTGGTCTGAATCTTGGTTTAAAGCCCTTTTAGTCCGACATGAGATTGTTTAGGCTGTTTTATTGTAGTAATAAAGTTTTACTTTCAGTGATAAGTCATCAGATAAGGTCAAAGTTCATCCGCAGTGGGAGTGCTGCAGTTAAAGTCCATGTTTAAAACTACTTGCAAAGGCAATGCGATTAGCCATCTGGATGTAGGAAGATGACAAAGCAGTTTTAGTTTATATTATGCGTTTATCACTGGCAGTTTAGTTGGAAACACATTACCTTGAATTGTACTTTTTTCTAAGTTGTATGCAAGTTCCTAAGTATGTTTCTTTAAATTGTTGCCTTCTTTGATTGCACCATGTTCAGCAAAACTTTGCTGTAAGTTTAATATTTAAAAAATTATGTAAATAAATACAATTCATTACAAATAAACTTGAATATTGAAAAAATAAATACATATATACAGTATAAATATCTGAATATTAATTATATTTATTTTTTATATTAAAATGTTATATAATAGTTTATTAAATATTTACATAAATTTATTATAATATTATATATAATATTTGAAATACATTTTATATATACATATGATTTTATATGTACATATAAAAGTGTATGTAAAATATTATACATAATAAATGAATGTAAATATTTTAATATTGTAAATCTAATTCTTGAGCCTAAGATTGAAATTTTCTTTTTTTCTTTTCTTTTTTTTAACTCAGTTTTTATTTTTTTCCCCCAATACCATATGGCATTAAATGACATGGGTAAGCATCGGGCACTTTGCATTTGTGTTTGATGATTCTTGTGTCTACTCTGGTCTTGCATGCAGCATTGCATGTTGCTAATTCAATGAAATCTCATTTTTGGTGGCTCCCCTGCTGATGGACTCCCTCCTGCCTTTCTCTTCTTACGGCAGCCCCAGGGAACGACGACACAGTCACATTTCGCCGAGAGCGTAGTACGTTTCGTCGACAAGCGGTGCGTAGACGGCACAACGCAGGAAGTAACTCCACACCCCCCACCTCTCTCATCGGATCCCCGCTCAGGTACGACTCACCCGGGGAGCGATCGGCTGGCTGCAGAACACCAGATTTGACTCACTTGTGCTGATGTCCACTTAATTATTCTCTTCAGCACATTTTACACAATAACCTTTCTCTTTTGCTTCTACACCTTTAACTGTCATTTCCACACTTCTCTGGTGCATTGCATGAAATCTAATCTTAAATTTGCTTGCTGCTGCTTCTTAATACTGTATGGACCTTTAACCCATCCTCAGAGAAGCCCAAGCTGATCTTTTTCTGACCAATGTGCTGGTACTGGAAGCCAACATTCTTGCATGTTGCCTTTTCCATGCAATTCAATTGCATGAGTTGTTTCAGTACTTTTGTGTATTTTTTTTCCCCAGCATCTATTTTCTGAGTCTTTTATGTGCTTTCACTTATTTTATCCTGTTCTGATGAACCACGTCACATGGTGTCTAACTTCACCCTCACTATACCACACTTACACATGCTGCTTCTGGAGTCTCTGCTACTGTATCCTGGAGAGCTACGGTCACCGCATCCTTCTCTCACATACTAAATCTTTCCATAGCCCCCAGACACAGTCATCCTTGCCATCATAGACGGCTTCAGATGAAGAGAGAGTTTTGAGTGCTTGGTTTCATCATCAGGCCTGGGGCATGTCTGTCTCTCTTGAAGTATCATGATGCTTTCACTCACTTAAGTTCTCTGAAATCACTCACAGGCTTTGTTCAGACAGGCAGCAAAAATCTAATTTATTTAGCATATCCTAATTAATTTTGTTTAGTTGTTTTTTTTGGCCAAAGAGCAATAATAACCACATGGAGATTTATTTTTACAGAACTGATCCCAACAAAATCCACACACTACCATTCAAAAGTTAAGGGTCAGTAAGATTTTTAAAGAAATTAATATTCAGCAAAGATGCAAAACGACACAAATGCTATTCTTTTGAACTTTCTAGAATCCTGAAGAATGTATGATAGTTTCCACAAAAGTATCAAGCAGCACAACTATTTTTAATGATAAATGTTTCTCGAGCACCAAACCAGCATACTAAAATGACTGTGGCATTTACTTTCTGTTGAATGGTGAATGAGCAAGCAAGTGTATGTTTCTCACACACCATCCAAATGAATGTGTAAACACAGTGATGCCTCTAATGCTTATGTTGCACCGATGAGTTCAGCAGTTTTCCATGATCTCTTTCCAAAACGACAGTCAGCAACTCTCTTATTTCACTTGTGTTGCTGATGCTTATGTCATTACTATGGCAACTTATGTAGATATTAGGAATGTGCCAAACAAAATTTTCAAAACTGACTAGTCGGTTGGTTGCGTGAGTGACCAGTCAATTAATCAACAACAAATAAACATTTCTGGTTTTGGCTTTTGCAAGATCAGATTTAAAAAACAAATTAGATTTTTGTGCATTATGGTCATCTATTTTCCCTCACTCTGTTTCTACCTGGCGAAGTTCTGTTTGCACGCACACACACACACACACACACACACACACAAACCTCAAAATCGCTCTTGCTTTTTCTGGCAGTGAAATCGGAATACTCATCCTCTTCTCTTCCCGTTCAGCAGCCCTCTCATTTTACACTTCCTCTCAGCTCTCATAACACTTCCAGAACCCCTATTCCTCACAACCATCTGTCTGTTTTTCTCTCTAAAATGTGACCTTGCACTTCCTTGCTGCATCTTGTTCTGTTTTTGTCTGCTTTATCTTTATATACACACACACTCACTTACTCTTTCTTCATGGATGGGCACACGTATTTAAACGTCCAGTTCTTTTTTACCTTCCAAAACATTTCACAGAACAAAACTCACAAACTAATTTTAGCGTTAATTTTGGGAAGTCTTAATGTGACTCTTATTACAAAGTGTTATTTGGTATCATTATATATATCCCTGTGTCCCACATCCGAAGTCTGTTACTCATTCCGAATCATGCATATTTCTGCTCCTCCAGTCTGCAGGAAGCTCTGAGTCAGGTATCTCAAGCTTCAGGGTCACAGGTCAGAGGTCAGCCATCCCGCACGCCGTCTCAGGTGACGGTATTGAGCACTAGCGCCTCCCTGCTGGTCAGGAATGGAAGTGCGCAGCTGGAGGGCTGTCCGGATAAGGCGTCCACTGTGGGCGTGGCCAGCCTGCAGGATGACTTTGGTATGCACTGTAAAATTGCCTACTGTCTGTCACATCACCTTGTTATCGTCACACCTGCCTGTTATATTTGCATCCTGTGTGTCTCACATTTGCATGCTGTCTGTCACACTATTTGTCACGCCTGCATGCTGTTTCTTATCACATTCCTTTTGCATGTCATATTCAGTCAGTGTGTGAATATTCAGTCAGTGTGCAGCTGTAGGTTTTCATGATATTGTCAAGTTGTATTGGATGTGGGATTTAATCGTTATTTATCAGTTTACTGATTTCTCTGCATGTATTTGTGTGTTTGGGATCACACTGATTACAGTGGTAACATCATGATCTTATATCAGATTTTGCATGCATGTAAATGTGATATGGTCTTTCTTTGGTCAGTCAAACTCTTCCCTGGTGGTCTAGAGGTATTGATGCACTCCCACTGCTGTGGTTAAGGTTTGCTTCTGGTCAGGGAACATGCTTGCTTATTTCCTCCCATGATCAATAGTGCATCTATATGTCTATAAATATCTCTTGTTTTTGAATAGACAAAGACAACAAAATGACGGTATAGTGAGGTTATAGTGAGGCAAAAATGTAAAAACAAAAACAAAAAACAACTTTACAACTGGTATTAACTTCTCTCATTGAGGATTCATGCCATAAACTCACGCACTTGGATTAATGGGCTTAAATTTTAACAAGTGTTTCTGAATTTGGTTTTATTTGGTCAGATTAACAAATGTTTTGGACACAATTTACATCTGTATTTAGTGTTTTCCACTTGTGATCAGATCACCTAATGGAAACCATAACATTTAATGTTGTTGCAGGCTGTAAAGAGTTAATTTTTTAACTCTTGTATTGGGGGTCAGTGTTCTGTCTGTGGCAAAAGGCTTAAGTGCCACACTAATATGAACCTTTGTGATGTCTGTTATGTGACCCTTGACCCTTTGTGTGTTTGTGTGACTCAGGGAAGCTGACCCCACCTCTCTATGAGGTCGGAGGATGTGACATGTCCCTGGTGAACTTTGAACCTGCAACAAGGCGAGCCTCCAACAACCTCTGGTGAGTTACTGCCAGTGTTGTTATTGTGATACTAAAATAATTAGTATTAATATTTATAATATTTTAAATTTCACATTTTCATTTTAGTTATAGGTTGGAGTAATTTTGTAGGGCTGTAATCAACCAAAGAAAATCTTGGTCGACTGAAGTCCTGAAACTTTCGACTAAAAATCGACTAAAAATGACGTGGAGAAAAAAAAATGTACGTTACATTAATTAGATGCGCACTGTGCTCAGTACTTGGTAGCCTTGTTGTCTGCCTAAATTAATTATAAATAAACATAAAAAGCTAATAGGCTATTTGCAGTATATTAAATCGTTTTTGACCTAATTATTTTGCACTGAAATGAGTCTGACACACGAGTCTGTCGTCTCTGACAGCGGTGCATCACGTGCACCTGCGCAATATCATAGCCTGTGATTTCTGAAAACAGTACTATGTTGTCAACTAGTGATATCACAAGAACTTTTGAGGAATGTGCAACATAATTTAGAAAATTATTTTTGTCATATGTTATGAGTATAACTGTCAGACACTATCATTTCAGCCGCTCTGCAGCTCGCACAGAGCGAGGCTGAACATAAGAGACTTAAAGCTTTTACTCTTAATAAACACAAAATGCGCGTCCACTTTAATAAAAAAAGAATATTTAAAGTTAACAATTCCTTCCGTGATATTATTTTTCCGTTTGGATGATAAAGGAGGCTTAAAATCCAGCGTGGTCTGGGTTTGTCTGGGGGATTCTACCGTCATTACGGATGTGTGCGCCTGCAGTTATAAAACGATTATTACACTAAAATATTGAAATATGCCAATTCTGATATGTTCATGTAGCCTACTCAAAAACAGACAGGGCAACCTAACGCAGACAAGTTAGCTTACCGCTTTCAGATGATACGTCATGTTTGTCGTCGAGCTGTGGAAGGCAAACTGTTGCTTGCAAACTTTGCATTCAACCTTTTTCCCGTTATTAATTTTAACAAAATGCTGCCACACTGTCGATTTTTTTGTTGTTGACATGTTAGAATAGGACTGATGTATATTGATATGTGTTCCAAACCGCTGAGTCCACTAGCTTATTATTAAATAAATAATATTCAGCATCAAACCTTCTAAAGCCTACTTATCTGTCTCTCTTCTCCAGTGGGTTGGGCTAATTGAAAACAATAGGGGTGTTCTGAAAACAGACTGTTACCTGTGAAACAGGGGTGCTCTGAAAACACCCCCATTAGCAATTAGTGCTTTCCACCTGATGAAATGAGCGCGGCCAAACTGATGAAATGAGCGCGGCAAAAAATCGACCAATCAGAATTTTGGTCGAACCAGACCGTATCGACCAATTAATCGACTAATCGACTGGGACGTTACAGCCCTAGTATTTTGTCATTTTTATTAGTGTTTTAATGTGTCTATATAGTTTGTATTAATTCATATTTCAGTTTTAGTCATTTTAGTATATCAAGTTGAACTAAATTAAAATTATACATGTTGCTTTGGTGACTAGCTAAAGTTTAAAAAAAAAAGGTTGAAACAATTTTTTCATTTTATTTTATTTCAGTAAACATTTATTTTATTTCAAGTAAAATGTTTTCTGAATGGTTTTAGATTTAGTTTTAGTTTACTATAATACAGCAGTGTACAGTACAACCAGAACCCAGAATCCTTGAATATATCAGCGCTAACAAAGTCTTTCTTTCTGCAGGGAAACAGACTCCCACCTCTCCAGTTCTACCTCAGTTCGTTTTTACCCTCATGACCTGGTGAGTGCTACACAACACACACACACACGCACGCACACACACACACTGAATGTTTTCTTTATACAAACACTCAGATATATAATTCAGCCACAGACTGAGAAAATACATTGACATACAGACAATATGAGATTATGAATTGCACACAATAGTGCTTATGAGAAGCAGCACAGTTGAGGCAATGAGCTTTGTGTGTGTGTGTGTGTGTGTGTGTGTGTGTGTGTGTGTGTAAACTCACCCTGGCTTAGTTCTCCTTCCCTCAGATGCGTCTGAATCGTTTGCTGTCCATGGACCCAGAGCTGTTGGAACAGCACGATGTGGACGGGAGTCCTGACCTACAGGAGGCGCCGCACCGCTCGCAGGACTCCACGCATAATCACACACACTCACACACGCACCCACACAAAACCAAGCAGTACTACCGTCTCTGGCTGCTGCCGTACCTGTGGGTCGGGCTGCACTTTGACAGACTCACACTACTTGCCCTCTTTGACAGGTACACAAAAACACACACATTAATGTGTATTACTGATGTGTCTCAGCTCATATCCTTGCATGTGTTTATGTGTGTTTATCAGGAACCGGGAGGTTCTGGAGAATGTGCTTTCAGTGGCTCTGGCGGTTCTTGTGGCCTTCCTAGGTTCTGTGCTGCTAGTTAATGGCTTCTTCACTGACATTTGGGTCTTTCAGTTCTGCCTCGTTATTGCCAGTTGCCAGTACTCATTGCTGAAGGTGAGAATCACACATTTTTCAAATACACACCAATTTAACGAATAATTTTTAATTAAAATTTGTCTTTCTGTTCTTCAATCAGAGTGTCCAACCTGACTCTTCATCACCCCGACATGTGAGTAAAACACATTCAAATACGATAACACACCTAATTACAATGAGCGAAAAGCATGTAAATTAGTACTGGAAAAATTAATGTGTTCATTTCGGTGATTAAAGGGATGGTTCACCCAAAAATGAAAGTTCTGTCATCATTTAATCAACCTTAAGTTGTTCCAAACCTGTAAGAATTTCTTTCTTCTGCTGAACACAAAAGATGATGTTTTGTATAATGTTGGTAACCAAGCATAACCATTTTCAACATGAAAATGAAGATGATAAGAATGTTTCTTGAGCACCAAATCATCATATTAGAATGATTTCTGAAGGATCATGTGACTTTGAAGACTGGAGTAATGGCTGCTGAAAATTAGGCTTTGCCGTCACACAAAATTAAGTTACCTTTTAAAATATATTAAAATAGAAGTTACATTTTAAATAGTAGTAATATTTCACAGTATTACTGTTTTTACTGTTTATTGTTGATCAAATAAATGCAGCCTTGATGAGCAAAATAGACTCCTTTCAAAAATTTTCAGTCATATTTCCCTCAGTCCTTTGGTGTATATTCATGATTATATATGTTATTTAATTAATAGCAACATGATAAATTGCGATCAATTATAGAAAAAAACATTTTAAGTTAAATGACAGATTGGGGGTCTTAGTTCAAAGATGCAATGTTTTTCTCTCCCTTCTGTGCATGTTTGTTTAGGGTCATAATCGAATCATCGCTTACAGCAGGCCTGTGTATTTCTGTCTGTGCTGTGGGCTGATTTGGCTGTTGCACTATGGGAGTGTAAACAGCAGCTCCACGGCAGTGTCTCTGTATGGAGTCGCTCTCACCAGCTCCGTCCTGCTGTCTCAGGCGCGGGATCTCCTCATTGGTGAGTGCTGATACACACGAGGACATAAATTCCCAGCCGATGAATATGTAGCAGTTATTGTTTTGCTCTTTTATTGAAATCAGCATGCTGTAAGATTTTTCTCAGCATTCCTATAAAAGTGGAAAGACATTCCAGAGCTGAGTACAGAGAAAATGCTGCTGATGTGACGAGGCTCAAGTACTCCAGCTTTACATTTTCTCTCTCTCTCTTTCTCTCTCTCCAGTTTTCACCCTGTGCTTTCCCATCATCTTCTTCGTTGGGCTGCTCCCTCAGATTAACACTTTCGTCATGTACCTGCTTGAGCAACTTGACATTCATGTCTTTGGAGGAAATGGTAAAACATATGCACACTTTTACATTAGGACTGGGAAAAATAAGCGTATGCATCTGTGATTGTTTCTGAAATGATTCCTTTGAATTTTAACGAATTATTATTGCTATTAATGACTTTTGATTTTAATAATGTATTATTAATGACGTAGTAAGGACATCATTAAAATAGTCCATGTGACATCAGTGGTTCAACTGTAATTTTATGAAGCTACGAGAATACTTTTTGTGCACAAAGAAAACAAAAATACGGACTTTATTAATTGGTTTCTTCTCTTCATGCGTCGTGGTACTCTTGTGAATGGCAGCGGACTGACCAGGAAAATAAGAAATCGTTGAATAAAGTTGTTAGTTTTGTTTTCTTTGTGCACAAAAAGTATTCTCGTAGCTTCATAAAGTTACAGTTGAACCACTGATGTCAGAGAGCTCACGGATTTCATCAAAAATATCTTAATTTGTGTCCTGAAGATGAACGAAGGTCTTATGAGTTTACTGTTTCTTTAATAAACTACAAAACTGTGTTGTTTGTGTGGAGATTGTTGTTTCAGAGACTCATTGTTATGTCTGTCCTCACTCCCAGCATGCACCAGTCTGCTCTCAGCTCTCTATAGTGTTGTACGCAGCGTCGTCACCATAGCGATGCTCTATGGATTCTGCTATGGCGCCCTAAAGGTGATGAATCACTCTACATTCTTTATGGATTCAGTTGTATTTGTATGGATGTTGGATTGTTCTGTGTTGAGCACATTAAATATTCCTCTGAATATTATGTTTGTTTTCAGGACTCGTGGGATCCTCAGCACATTCCTGTGCTTTTCTCAGTGTTTTGTGGGCTGCTGGTTGCTGTTTCATACCATCTCAGCCGCCAATGCAGTGACCCCTCTGTTCTCATGTAAGTCTTCCTGCGAGTGTGTGGGTTTGTGTTTTTGATAAATAATTCTTGCAGTTTTCCTGCTTTAGGTACTCTACTTTCTCAGAATTTATATTTAAGGACATTTTGTTGTGGTTAGTTTGAATTTTGTGAATTTTAATACTGTCCCGTGTATGTGTAGTTCATTATTGCAATCAAAGGTCTTCCCTAATGTGAAAGAGAAAAATCCAGAGGACCCCCTTTCTGAAGTTCAGGATCCTTTACCTGAGAAACTCCGCAGCTCTGTGGTGAGCAGTATAAATCTCACAAACATAGATACAAACATGTAAATAGACACAAATGGTCTCTTCTGTCTTGAATGATGCATCTGTGTCTGTTTTTTTCTCTCTGGCTACAGAATGAGAGACTACAGTCAGATGTGATTGTGTGCGTCGTCATTGCTGTCCTGTATTTCGCCATTCATGTCAGCACCGTCTTCATTGCCTTACAGGTAAAACACTATGTTTAGAGATGCAGCATTATTAAAATTCTGGCCAATACCAATATGCTGATAATTATTTGCATGTTGTGGCCAATAACCGATACATGGCCATATTAATATATATTCTATATTATTTTGGTCAAGGGTCAACAAAATTAAAACTAAAACACTAAAAAGTGAATTTAGACATCATATGCACAATAAAATCAAATTGACAAAATCTAATATTGGCCAATATACAATACCATTAAATTGTTCAATAAGGGTCAATACGATTTTATTCCATCATAGAATCCTTGAAAAAATGTATCATGGTTTTTATATATATAAAAAAAACAGCTGTTTTAACTGTTTTAACATTAATAATAATAAGAAATATTTCTTGAGCTGCAAATCGGTATATTAGAATGATTTCTGAAGGATCATAAGACATTGAAGAAAATTTAGCTTTGCCATCACAGGAGTAAATTACATTTTTAAATATATCAAAATACAAAACAGTTATTTTAAATTGTAATAATAATCAGAATCAAACAACGGATAGTAAATCTCCAAAGGATAATAAATAGGCAGTTGTTGACAGTTCTTGTCCCTCTTTCTTCTTTTCTAGCCTTTTTTGAGCTATGTTCTGTATGGTCTGGTTGGGGCAGTAGGGCTGTTGACTCACTACCTGTTGCCCCAAATGAGGAAGCAGTTACCCTGGTACTGTTTCTCACACCCGCTGCTCAAAACCAGGGAGTACTATCAGTTTGAGATCCGGGGTAAGTCACAAATTTAAGTTCTGTAACGATAACACTGTTATTCTGCTGGGACTCAGTTAACATTAACAGCACTGAACTGTGTGTGTGTTTTCTGTGTGCAGGTGCTGCCCATGTCATGTGGTTTGAGTGTACACATGTGTGGCTGCTATTTGTGGAGAAAAACATCCTCTATCCACTCGTTGTGCTTAATGAGCTGAGTGGCAGCGCGCAGGAGCTCGCCAGCCCCAGGAAACTCAACACAGAGTCAGTATTACCTCTTCTATCTGACCTCATGTCTTATGTCTTTTCATTCATTGTTAACAGTTGTTTTTTTATTGATGAACTGATTGACTGTCTGCACCTCATTGTTGTGTATCAGCTCAACATTTTTCTGCGCTATCATTTACAAGCAGTCAATGAATTCTTTCTCTCTCTCTCTCAGGGTCGGGGCTCTAGTGATAACTATCGCTGGGCTGAAGCTGCTGCGTTGTTCCTTCAGTAGTCCAACATATCAGTATGTCACTGTCCTCTTCACGGTCCTGTTCTTCACATTTGATTACCAGCAGTTTTCTGAGACGTTGCTGCTGGATCTTTTTGTTATGTCCATCATTTTCAGCAAGGTCAGCCCTCTTTCCTATAGCATCAATTCTTGTCTTGACCTTTTACTCTTTCATGGGTTTGATATAGGCTATACCTTCTCATGAAGTACAGAGTTGCAGATTTGTGATATTGTACTAAATTTGAGCATTTCCAAGTCAGTCTAGACTCCAGACATGACTTAAGGACACTTGTAACATTCTGTTAGTTATATTGATTACTAAGGAACAGATGAAATCTGAAATAATTGGTCAGTTACAGCTGTGTTTATTATCCCAGGCAACCAAATTTCTAATTTCATGTGTCTCATATCACTTTACATTAACTTTATTCTTTATAACTAAAATCACTATTTTATTTTATTTTATTTTATTTTTATCTTAATTTTGTAAAACGCTGTATTAAGCGGCATAATGTAAAGTCAGTCATTACCACAAAATAAACCCCTTCACATGATTGACCCCCTACTTCTCTCTATTCTCTGTAGCTCAAATCAACGTTATTTTATTTTATTTTATTTTTTTATTTAATTTCATTATGTTTTATGTAAAAAGCCATATTAAGCAGTGTAATCTAAAATCGTAAACAAACCCCTTAAGATTATACTACCCCTCTCTGCTTCTCTTACATTATAAATTGTTGGTTTTTTAGATACTGTGCAAAATGTCTATTATATAACTCTGTGATATATTATCTTTTGTAGTTATGGGAGCTCTTTTATAAGTTGAAGTTTGTTTATACCTACATCGCACCGTGGCAGATTACCTGGGGCTCTGCCTTCCATGCCTTCGCCCAGCCGTTTGCAGTGCCACGTATCCTAAACACACATCGTGTTCCAGATTTAAGATATTTTACAGGCTTTGTCAAATTCAGGTGTCTTTGTGATTCTCTCTGTTCTTCCTTGACTCCGCCCCCTCCAGACTCTGCCATGTTGTTTGTACAGGCCATTGTGTCTGCTGTGTTCTCCACTCCATTAAACCCTTTTCTTGGCAGTGCCATTTTCATCAGCTCCTACGTACGACCTGTGCGCTTCTGGGAGAGAGAATACAAGTAAGACGCTCTTGAATATCAGTACCTCCAATTTCCTTTGGCCTTTTTAGCCCAACCCACAAAATATTTATGAGATTGTTAATTTAATTTTTGTGTTTCAGTACTAAGCGGGTCGATCACTCCAACACTAGACTTGCTTCACAGCTTGACAGAAACCCAGGTACAACTAGATACATTATCTGTTGTAAATGTAAAATCATTTGTAATTTGCCCATGGTGGACTAGTTTTGTTTTACAGATATCTCATCTCTCATGTTGTCAGGTTCAGATGATAATAACCTGAACTCCATCTTCTATGAGCACTTGACGCGGTCCCTGCAGCATTCTCTGTGTGGAGACCTGCAGCTGGGCCGCTGGGGAAACTACAGCACCGGAGACTGCTTCATCCTGGCATCTGATTACCTCAACGCTCTCGTTCACCTGGTTGAGATCGGCAACGGTCTCATCACTTTCCAGCTCAGAGGACTTGAGTTTAGAGGTGAGGAGAGGAAGAGAAAAAGAAACAAACAATAAATCAAATAGTTACAAAAGTCTGGTGTCAGTAAGATTTTTATGAAAGAAATGAATACTTTTATTCATCATAGATGCATTAAATTGATCTAAAATGAAAGTAAAGATATTTATGTTGCAAAAGCTAAATGTTACTATTTCAAACTAATTCTGTTCCTTTCTATTCATTAAAGAATCCTGAAAAAAGGTATCACAATTTCCACAAAAAAATATTAAGCAGTACAACTTTTTTCAACATTGATAATAACAAAAAAGTTCCTTGAGCATGGAATTGGCATATTAGAATGATTTGTGAAGGAACATGTGATGACACTGCAAACAGAAGTAATGGCTGCTAAAAATCCAGCTTTGCCATCACAGGTAGAAATCACATTTTTAAAGGGGTCATATGATGCGATTTCTATTTTTCCTTTTCTTTAATGTGGTATGTAGCTGTTTGTGCATGTATAAGATCTGCAGAGTTACAAAGCTCAAAGTCTCCCACAAAAGGATTTATTCTATCTAAAAGATAAGGCTGATCTAGACCGGCTAAAACGCCTCATTAATAGGGATGGGCGGATCGATCCTAAAGTATCGATACTTTCGATACTCATGTAAAAAGTGAATTTTTTAACCACTAACTTTATTTATCAAGAAATTTGGTGCATAAAATAAGCTTCTAAGTGTTAGTCTAATTGTGTTAGTTAGAGCTATTTCTCCTGCTCATCGGAACACACGCAAATGCTGAAAGACAGAACCAATCAATCACAGACTGCGTTCGCTGCAGACGCATGGCTCAGTCACAGTGTTTGTTCAAATAGAGCTGCGTTTTCCTAAAGCATCAGAAGCATAAGTAGATCTTAAGAAAGCATTGCCACATTATTACATTACATTAAATATCATTGTTACTATGTATAAAATTAATTCTGAAAAGTGCATCACGGTTTCCACACAAATATGAAGCAGCAATAATAATCAGAAATGTTTCTTGAGCAGCAAATGATATTAGAATTATTTCTGAAGGATCATGTGACACTGAATGATGCTGAAAATTCAACTCTGATCACAGATGCATTTTAGAATATATTAAAATAGAAAATAGTTATTTTAATGGTTATATTTCACAATATTGCTGTTTTTACTGTATTTTTGTTCAAATAAGTGCAGCCTTGGTGAGCATGAGGCTTATTTAAAAAATATTACAAAATCTTAATAACCCCAAACTTGGTTTATGTAATATTTATTTTAAATAGGCTAGTTTATGCAAGTAAATTTATTTAAACTGGTTGTTAAAAGTTCAAATGGATTGTGTTAGGTTCTGTAATTGCTGTTTATAAATCTGTGAGAAAAAAAAATGCTTAAGTTTCATCTTTAGGAGTACAGCAGCCTGGAAGCCTTTTACAAAAATTAACCATGGTTTTATTGCAGTAACCACAGTTTACCACAGTATTTGTAGTAAAACTGCAGTAACCACAAATTTACCGTGGTAATAATAATAATACATTTTAGTACTTATGTAACACCATGATTATTTTTCATGAGGTTACTGCCCCAGTAAAGGGCTAAAATACAATTTTAGCATATTTTATTTCTGACAGTATAAACAAAAAAAAAGGCCTATGAAATGTAAAAACAAAACAAAACATCGCTTTAAAATCTAATATTAAGTGAGTATAATTACTGATTATACTCTTTTAATAATTTAAAAGATCAGTTTAGTTTAGTTTAGTTTAGTTTAGTTTAGTTTAGTTTAGTTTAGTTTAGTTTAGTTTAGTTTAGGTATCGGTATCGGTATCGGTATCGATATCGACGATACTAGGCTTGAAAATATCGGTATCGGATCGAAAATAAAATAAGAGGTATCGCCCATCTCTACTCATTAAAACACGGCCCCACATGTCTACGTCACGATGTGGAAATATTTGCGTAATGCCACCCCAAATGTTCACACAAACAAAGAAGGCGTGGTTTCAGTAACCGCAGTAGTGTTGATGCAGCCATGTCAGGGCGACGCTGTGTGTTTCTGTGTGAATGCAAAAGCACTTTATTTGGCCTTCCGAAAAGTAGATGCAGTTAGGAATCATTAAGATTACTTACAACAGAACAGCACGACCCAAATGTTTGAATTTGTGCAACGCATTTTATGGACGACGTGAACCTAGGAGAGTACAAGGCTGGCTGTGCGAAAGCCATTTCTAAAAAAAAATGGGTCAATTCTTACTTTGCTATGACAATCTGGCGCTTCTGAATCAGCGACTGTAAGTATGTTTTGTTAATAGTTTAAGTATTTGCTATTGACTGTTCAAATGCAGAGTTATGTGCAGTGTAGAGTATCGCGTCATGTGTGTGGGTGTGCACGTGTGTGAGAGAGAGACAGGGTCACTCACATCACAGTGGAGTCAGCTGTCTTAACCGCGGCTTGTGTGCAAATACATACGAGCATCATCACTGTGTCTGTCACGCAACTCTGTTCCCCTTTCGGCTTGAACTGATGGTAAAACTAAGGACATTATTAACTGTCATTACATTTAATTTGGAAGCTGAAGCTCGCATTTATGGAAAGGGACATTACATTTCCGACATGTGCTTGTGGTGTTTGGCCAATCATAATGCACTGGGTCAGTTGGCCAATCAGAGCAGACTGTGCTTGTCGGAAGGAGGGGCTTTGTAGAAAACGACTTGTTTGAGAGGCGGGGCATAGAGGAACTACAATAATGTACAGAATTTTAAAAAATAATGTGGTTTTTGAACATTAAAGCATGTCAACATATTCTGTTACACCAAATACACAAAATAATGACCTTTTAAAATAGCATCATATGACCCCTTTAAAATATATTCAAATAGAAAACAATCGTTTTAAAATGTAAAAATATTATACAAAATTACTGTTTTTACTGTATATTGGTCAAAAAATGGTGAACAACTTCTTTCCAAAACATGAAATCGTATTACAGACCCCAAACTTTTGAACATCAGTGTAAATTCTGACCGTTATAGTTCTTGAAATGTAACATATTATGGAAAAACTGGATTTTGCTTGCTCTTTTTAAATATATAATGGCTCACTGTACTCTAAATTTAGAAATGAAAGCTTTCTCCCCAGTCCACCAAAACCGTTTGTAGAAATTAAGCCTCAAAAACAGGTCATTCAGAAATCAATAAGTTAGTAACATTAATAAGATTTACAATGCCTGTTTAGTATTCAGCAACTAGGTGGGGGTGTGGTTGCTCAGATTGAGGAGGTAACTAATCAATAATAGAAATCGTTTACATATCTTCAATGCAGTGTAGCTAGGACAACCCTTTGCATTTCCAGGGACCATATAACATTTTAAATGAGTTATTAATATTGAAAGGATTATAAGAATCCAGTTAAAATATTCTGTTTCATTTCTTTTCCTCTCTCTATCTCAGGGACGTACTGCCAGCAGAGGGAGGTGGAGGCGATAACAGAGGGAGTTGAAGAAGATGAAAGCTGTTGTTGCTGTGAGCCTGGTCACCTCCCCCATCTGCTGTCCTTTAATGCTGCGTTCGGGCAGCGCTGGTTGGCCTGGGAGGTTCTGGTCACTAAATACGCCCTGGAGGGCTACAGCATCACCGATAACAGTGCCGCGTCTATGCTGCAGGTGTTTGATCTGCGGCGAATCCTCACCACCTACTATGTTAAGGTCAGCAGAAAAATCTTCCAATCCTGTTCCAAACTGCTCTTTTGATAATTGGCTAGGTGAGATTTAAAAAAAATAAAAAATAATAATGTCTTGAATTTTTGAAAATGCTTTTATATGTGTGTTTATGTTTGTAGGGCATCGTTTACTATGTCATTGCATCTCCTAAACTGGAGGAGTGGCTGGCGAATGAAGCCCTTCTGGAGGGCTTGAAGAGCTGCGGAGAACGAAATTATGTTGACCTAGATCCCACGTTTAACCCCAATATTGATGAAGACTATGACCACAGACTGGCTGGAATCTCCAGAGACAGTTTCTGCTCTGTCTACCTCAGCTGGATCCAGTACTGCAACTCACGGAGAGAGAAGGTAAACTCATGCTCAGCCACACAACATGTCTGATGAATATGTTAAAACTGATGAGTGCAAAATTAATCTAAGCTACCATTTAGAAATTTGGGGTCAGTATGATTTTTTTAAAAATGTTTTTTAACAAAAATATTTTTTGTACTCAAGACTGCATTTATGTGATAAAAAAGTACAGTACAAACAGTAATACTGTACAATATTATTGCAATTTAAAGTGTCTGTTTTCTATTTCAATATAATTTAAAATGTAATTTATTCCTGTGATCCAAAGCTGAATTTTCAGCATCATTACTGCAGTCTTCAGTGTCACATTATCCTTCAGAAATAATTCTAAAATGCTGATTTGGAGCTCAAGAAACATTTAATTTGTGCTGCTTAATATTTTTTGTGGAAACCATGGTACGTTTTTAAGGATTTTTAGGATTTTTTTTTTCATTAGAAAGTTCGAAAGAACAGCATTTAATTGTCTTTTTTATAAGTAGTAGTAGTAGTTTTGAAAAAAAAAAAAAAGTCTCCTGTCATTTAATGCATTCTTGCTGTATAAAAGTATTAATTTCTTTGAGAAGCTGTAGTGTTTGTAAACAAACTTTTTACCTTCCTGCCATCTCATTCTCTATTTCTTTCAGCCACTGGACAGTGAGAAAGACTCTGCGTTGGTTTTACTGTGTTACGGTCTGTGTGTTTTGGGAAGAAGAGCCCTGGGAACTGCATCTCACCATATGTCCAGGTGGGGGAGCAAAATCCTTTACTCTGATGGAGTTTTCCAATGAAGCTTGTTAAGAAGACATTTTATGCGATTGGTTTGTTCTGATGGTGTGTGTTTGTGTTACAGTAATCTGGAGTCTTTCCTATATGGGCTGCATGCCTTGTTTAAGGGAGATTTCCGGATCTCATCTGTAAGAGACGAATGGATCTTTACTGACATGGAACTGCTGAGGAAGGTGGTTGTCCCTGGAATTCGCATGTCACTTAAACTGCACCAGGTGGGTGTGAGACTTAATGTCATCTGTTCTCTGTCACATCAAATGTGACTTATATTATTTTATGCTTTTTGGGTATATTTTAACCAGATTTAAACTCTCTCTGCAGGATCACTTCACCTCCCCTGATGAGTATGAGGAATCATCTGTGTTGTTTGAGGCGATTTCTTCGCACGAGCAGACACTGGTGATTGCTCACGAGGGTGACCCGGCCTGGCGCAGCGCTGTCCTGTCCAACTCTCCTTCTCTGCTCGCCCTCAGACATGTATTGGACGAAGGCACCAACGAATACAAGATCATCATGCTTAACAGACGCTACCTCAGCTTCAGGGTAATAAAGGTGAGTGAGGACAAAAAGACAGGATCAATTGGAAGAAAGCAGACTGACAGGGAAAAGACAACTTATTTTATTAGCATATAAATGATTTTCCATGTGTGCACGTTCTTAGGTGAATAAGGAGTGTGTGCGCGGCCTGTGGGCAGGACAGCAGCAGGAATTGGTGTTTTTGCGGAACCGAAACCCGGAGCGTGGAAGCATCCAGAATGCCAAGCAAGCACTACGCAATATGATCAACTCTTCATGCGACCAGCCAATCGGATATCCCATCTATGTCTCGCCCCTGACAACATCTTATTGTAATACACACCCCCAGCTGGGACACATACTGGGAGGACCAATCAGCATCGCCAACATACGAAACTTTATCGTCAACACGTGGCAAAGGTTTGTGTGTGTGTGTGGTTGAATGAACGAGAATGGACATTTACATTTACATTTATGCATTTGGCAGACGCTTTTATCCAAAGCGACTTACATTGCATTCAAGTTACAGTTTTTACATTTTATCAGCTCTTGCTTTCCCTGGGAATCGAACCCATGATCTTGGCGTTGCTAGCGCCATGCTCTACTATTTGAGCTACAGGAAAGCTGGACATGTTATGATTGTCATACTAACAGAACTTTTCTCTTTCACTGCAGACTGCGTAAGGGTTGTGGCGCTGGCTGTAACAGTGGCGGGAATGTTGAAGATTGTGATGCGGGTGGCTTGTCGTGTGGCAGTGGGAATTCTGGGAATTCTGGGACAGCAGCGAGTGATTCCCAACACAGCTCAGGACCCACAGTGCTGCACGCTTACACGCCTCATTCTCTGGGTAAACACACCATCAGTGCTTAGACATCACTTACTGCTTGAACACACACACACACGTTTACTGTGTAATTTCCATATAAATATGATGTATTTTGTATTTTAATGAGGCCTTACCTGGTTAATATTTGCACTTTATCAGAGTTTTTAGGTTTAACATGACTCTTTATAGGTATAATATATGTTTATTGCCAAATTCTCAGCAAAAGTGGAACAAAACTAGAAAAGTTAATCAAAACAAGCATTGCATGTTGGCGTGACAAAGTGTTGTGAAAAGTTGAAAGATTGTGAAGTTTATTTAGGCCTAATTTAAATCTTGTTGGACAGACATGTAGACAGATGGATGGATGGGTAAAAAGATAGATAAATGGATGGATGAATGGATGGATAAAGTAGACAGTCGGATGGATGGCTAGACAGACTGATTGATAGATGAATGGACGGATAGATGGATGGACTGATGGATGGATAAAAAGATAAATGGACTGAAGGATAGAATGATGAATGGATAAATAATAAATAAATAAATAAATAATATAGATAAATGGATGGATGATAGATAAAAAGACAGATGGATGGATAGAATAAAAAGATAAATTGATGGATGTGTGGATGGATGGATAGATGTATGATAGATAGAATAAAAAGATAAATAGATGGATGACAGATTAAAAGATCGATAAGCAGAGGGATGTATGGATGGACTGATGGATAGATAAATAGATTAATGGAGAGATGGATGGATGGATAAAAATGTAGTTAAACAGATGAAAGGATGTATAGATTAAAAGATAGATGAATGGATTGAAAAATAGATAAAAAGAGAGATGGATGATAGATTTGAAAAATAGATACATGGATGGACAGATAAAATGGATGGATAGGTGAACAAATGAATAGATAAAAAGAGATTAACAATGGATAGATAAAAAACAGATAAACAGATGGATGGATAAGGAGGAGGAGGTGACTTGTGGCCAAGTATGGTGACCCATACTTTGAATTTGTGCTCTGCATTTAACCCATCCAAGTGCGCACACAGCAGTGAACAAACACACACACCGTGAACACACACCCGGAGCAGTGGGCAGCCAATTCTGCGGTGCCCAGGGAGCAGTTGGGGGTTCGGTGCCTTGCTCAAGGGTCTCACCTCAGTCGTGGAATTGAGGGTGGAGAGAGTGCTGGATATTCACTCCCCCCACCGACAATCGCTGCCGGACCTGAGACTCGAACCCGAAGTAAACTGAAGGATATATAGTTAGATGAACAGATGGATATGGATAGATAAAAACAGATAAATGAATGGATGAATTGATGAACATATAGATAGATGAATGGATAGATAGATAGATAGATAGAAAGATGGATAAATAGATGGATAAATAATGAATGGATAGATAGATAGATAGATAGATAAAAAGTAATCTAGTCTCTCTCTGTCTCTTCAGGTACAAGTCAGAGTTCTCAGTCAGTGCAGTCTGGTTTGGTTCGTCAGTCTCCTGCTCGTGCGTCTGTCATCAGTCAGTCATCCTCGTATCGTCACAGCAGCAGCCGCCAGTCTTCACTCCGCACGTCTGTGACGGGTCTGGAGCCCTGCAGACGTTCCTCCAGCAGCCAGCTCTCTCTCCGTACTCTGCCCACTTCCCTCCAGCTCCGGCTGGGCACCAACGCGTCAGCCGCCATCCCCGACCCACCCGGCCCCTCCAGCTCCCTCTCAGCCCACTCCATCCCGCCCTGCAAACGACACGCCCACACGCTTGCCAGCCTGCTGGGAAACGAAGCCTTAGGGCTGGGGACGGACAACCATCCTCACCCCCACCATCATCTTCACTACATCCACCATCATCATCACAATCCCTCGCTGTCCTGTCTGAGAAGGGACGACATTTCCTACAGAGTGCAGGCGAGTGTCTGGCTTTCTCGTATTTGAATCTTAATTGTGTGAAATTTGTTGTAATAATGAAGCATATGCATGTTTTGTGTGTAGATTGTGGATGTGAGTCAGGTGTTGGATGTAATGAATCATCCCAAGAGGAAGGAGCTGGTGTGGCCAGATGAGAGCATGAGACTGAGATCTGGACGCAACTTTTGGAGGGACTGGAGTCCCCTAGAAGGCATGGAGGGTCACGTGAGTACATCACACACCAGTGTTGTTATTGATAACTGACACTTTTAAAAAATCATTTTTGTAATTGAAATAAAATATAAATATCAAATGAAAACCTAAAAAAGATCAAATTATAAATGTTGTCTTGACATCTAACTAAAATAAGTTAAATATTATAAAGTTATAAATTACTAAGAATTAAAAATAAATTAAAGCTAAATACAAATTTAAAAAAAAAAAACTAAAACAACACAGTCCCCATAGAGTAGACAAATGTAATATACAGTATCTCACAGAAGTGAGTACTCCTCTCACATTTTTGTAAATATTTTATTATATCTTTTCATGTGACAACACTGAAGAAATTACATGCTGTTTAATTGCTGTCCCCTCAAAATAACTCAACACACAGCCATTAATGTCTAAACCGCTGGCCACAAAAGTGAGTACACCCCTAAGTAAAAAAATGTCCAAACTGGTCCCAATTAGCCATTTTATCTCCCCGGTGTCACGTGACTCGTTAGTGTTACAAGGCCAAGCATACTTCTTGACACTCCAGGTAGGTTGCAGTTGTGGAATATGGCAGCACTGGAGGATAATGGGTTCCTGGTAGCTTCATGTTTGATTCTTCTCAAATCTTTGGCAGTTAATTTGCGTCTTTTCTTCTCGACACGTTTCTTGCGACGCTGTTGACTATTTGCTACAAAATGTTTGATGGTTCTGTGATCACGCCCCAATATCTTAGATATTTCAAGAGTGCTGCATCCCTGTGAAAGACTTTTTACAATTTTTGACTTTTCAGAGTCAGTTTAATCTCTTTTTTGGCCCATTTTTCTTGAGGAGAAGAATCTGCCTAATAATTATGCACACCTTGATATAGAGTGTTGATCTCCTTAGACCACACCCTCCCTCGTTACACAAATACACATCACCTGATATGCATTAAATCCAATAAGCATTCAAGTTTATAATGATGATATGGTCAAAATAATCACTTGCCTAATAATTGTGCACACAGTGTATGTATATATATATATATATATATATATATATATATATATATATACACACACATACATACATACATACATATACACAAAGCTGGATAGTAACTGATTACATGTAATCTGGATTACGTAATCAGATTCCAAAAATTAAAGTACTTTTAATCAGAGTAAGTTACATTTTAAAATACTCGTAATCAGACTACAGTTATTTTTTTATGGATTACATGATTACATATTATTCACAAAATAGCAATAAATCATTCATAAATCATTGATTCTCCCTAATTGCTCTTTTTCATCTTTTAAATTTTCCTTTATAAAATAGCCTAACGATTATATATGTATATATAGTCCAGTTTTGTGGACATTCACACAAAGATCAGTCATTAGTCAGGTGGCGACAGCATTTGAACACTGGATTTACAAAAATCATTTCAGGTTTAAAAAGGGTTTCAACATTGCATCAACTAGGCTACTGATGAACACATTAATTTTTACAAAAATGTGAGGGGTGTACTCACTTCTGTGAGATACTGTATGTACATATATTACAATTCCATATATGAAATGTATTGTCATAGGAAGTTAAAAAGAAATTGGAGCAATTTTATATACATAAATGTGTGTGTGTGTGTGTGTGTGTGTGTGTGTGTATATATATACAATGGGTACGGAAAGTATTCAGACCCCCTTAAATTTTCACTCTTTGTTATATTGCAGCCATTTGCTAAAATCATTTGTTAATTTTTTTTCCTCATTAATGTACACACATCACCCCATATTGACAGAAAAACACAGAATTGTTGACATTTTTGCAGATTTATTAAAAAAGAAAAACTGAAATATCACATGGTCCTAAGTATTCAGACCCTTTGCTCAGTAGAAGCACACTTTTGATCTAATACAGCCATGAGTCTTTTTGGGAAAGATGCAACAAGTTTTCACACCTGGATTTGGGGATCCTCTGCCATTCCTCCTTGCAGATCCTCTCCAGTTCTGTCAGGTTGGATGGTAAACGTTGGTGGACAGCCATTTTTAGGTCTCTCCAGAGATGCTCAATTGGGTTTAAGTCAGGGCTCTGGCTGGGCCATTCAAGAACAGTCACAGAGTTGTTGTGAAGCCACTCCTTCGTTATTTTAGCTGTGTGCTTAGGGTCATTGTCTTGTTGGAAGGTAAACCTTCGGCCCAGTCTGAGGTCCTGAGCACTCTGGAGAAGGTTTTCGTCCAGGATATCCCTGTACTTGGCCGCATTCATCTTTCCCTCGATTGCAACCAGTCGTCCTGTCCCTGCAGCTGAAAAACACCCCCACAGCATGATGCTGCCACCACCATGCTTCACTGTTGGGACTGTATTGGACAGGTGTGGAGCAGTGCCTGGTTTTCTCCACACATACCGCTTAGAATTAAGGCCAAAAAGTTCTATCAGACCAGAGAATCTTATTCAGGTGTTTTTTTAGCAAACTCCATGCGGGCTTTCATGTGTCTTGCACTGAGGAGAGGCTTCCGTCGGGCCACTCTGCCATAAAGCCCCGACTGGTGGAGGGCTGCAGTGATGGTTGACTTTCTACAACTTTCTCCCATCTCCTGACTGCATCTCTGGAGCTCAGCCACAGTGATCTTTGGGTTCTTCTTTACCTCTCTCACCAAGGCTCTTCTCCCCCGATAGCTCAGTTTGGCCGGACGGCCAGCTCTAGGAAGGGTTCTGGTCGTCCCAAACATCTTCCATTTAAGGATTATGGAGGCCACTGTGCTCTTAGGAACCTTAAGTGCAGCAGAATATTTTTTGTAACCTTGGCCAGATCTGTGCCTTGCCACAATTCTGTCTCTGAGCTCTTCAGGCAGTTTCTTTGACCTCATGATTCTCATTTGCTCTGACATGCACTGTGAGCTGTAAGGTCTTATATAGACAGGTGTGTGGCTTTCCTAATCAAGTCCAATCAGTATAATCAAACACAGCTGGACTCAAATGAAGGTGTAGAACCATCTCAAGGATGATCAGAAGAAATGGACAGCACCTGAGTTAAAAATATGAGTGTCACAGCAAAGGGTCTGAATACTTAGGACCATGTGATATTTCAGTTTTTCTTTTTTAATAAATCTGCAAAATGTCAACAATTCTGTGTTTTTCTGTCAATATGGGGTGCTGTGTACATTAATGAGGAAAAAAAAGAACTTAAATGATTTTAGCAAATGGCTGCAATATAACAAAGAGTGAAAAATTTAAGGGTGTCTGAATACTTTCCGTACCCACTGTGTATATATATATATATATAGGTGCATCTCAATAAATTAGAATGTCGTGGAAAAGTTCATTTATTTCAGTAATTCAACTCAAATTGTGAAACTCGTGTGTTAAATAAATTCACTGCACACAGACTGAAGTAATTTAAGTCTTTGGTTCTTTTAATTGTGATGATTTAGGCTCACATTTAACAAAACCCCACCAATTCACAATCTCAACAAATTAGAATACTTCATAAGTCCAATAAAAAAAATTTTTTTAGTGAATTGCTGGCCTTCTGGAAAGTATGTTCATTTACTGTATATGTACTCAATACTTGGTAGGGGCTCCTTTTGCATTAATTATTGCATCAGTTCGGTGTGGCATGGAGGCAATCAGCCTGTGGCACTGCTCAGGTGTAATGGAAGCCCAGGTTGCTTTGATAGTGGCCTTCAGCTCATCTGCATTGTTGGGTCTGGTGTCTCTCATCTTCCTCTTGACAATACCCCATAGATTCTCTATGAGGTTCAGGTCAGGCGAGTTTGCTGGCCAATCAAGCACAGTAAACACCATGGTCATTTAACCAACTTTTGGTACCTTTGGCAGTGTGGGCAGGTGCCAAATCCTGCTGGAAAATGAAATCAGCATCTCCACAAAGCTTGTCAGCAGAAGGAAGCATGAAGTGCTCTAAAATTTCCTGGTAGATGGCTGCGTTGACTGTGGACTTCAGAAAACACAGTGGACCAACATCAGCAGATGACATGGCAGCCCAAATCATCACCGACTGTGGAAACTTCACACTGGACTGTAAGCAACATGGATTCTGTGCCTCTCCACTCTTCCTCCAGACTCTGGGACCTTGATTTCCAAATGAAATGCAAAATTTACTTTCATCTGGAAAGAGGACTTTGGACCACTGAGCAACAGTCCAGTTCTTTTTCTCCACAGCCCAGGTAAGACGCTTCTCTGGTTCAGAAGTGGCTTGGTAGCCCTTTTCCTGAAGACGTTTGAGCGTGGTGACTCTTGATGCACCGACTCCAGCTTCAGTCCACTCCTTGTGAAGCTATCCCAAGTGGTTGAATCAGCTTTGCTTAACAGTATTCTCAAGCTTGCAGCCATCCTTGTTGCTTGTGCACCTTTTCCTACCCAAATTCTTCCTTCCAGTCAACTTTGCATTTAATATGCTTTGATACAGCACTCTGTAAACAGCCACACCTTTCAATAATGACCCTCTGTGAATTACCCTCTTTGTGGAGGGCGTCAATGTTCGTCTTCTGGATCATTGCCAAGTCAGCAGTGTTCCCCATTATTGTGGTTTCAAAGAACAAGAGATACCCGGAATTTATACTGTAGGGATGGTCATTAATTGAAACTCGAATGTAAATATTCTAATATTTTAAGATACTGATTTTTGACTTTCATGAGCTTTAAGCTCTAATCCTCAAAATTAAAACAGAAAAACTTTTGAAATGCTTTACTTTACATGTAATGAATCTAAAATATATGAAAGTTTCACTTTTTGAAATAAGTTACAAGAAAAAATGAACTTTTTCACGACATTCTAATTTATTGAGATGCACCTGTATATATTAGGGCTGTCAAAGTTAGCGCGTTAACGCAAATTCATTTTAACGGCACTCATTTTATTAACCCGCGATTAACGTAGCGCGCATTTTCTGTTGAAGGAATGGAGATGCACAGTGTTGCCAACTTAGCAACTTTGCAGACCCATTTAGCGCCTTTTTCCCCCCTCTTCAAAAAAGACAAATCTTTGGTGTTCGCCCAAACCTTATTTAGTTTCTGAGACTCGCTGGTACTGCTGCGCAAGCACAAGGTCTTGCTGTCCCAGCGCACACACACACCTCTCTCTCTCTCTCGCTCTCTCTCTCTCTGCATTGTTCAGCGAGCCTTAGAGGAGCAGCGCTTTCAGTTAAACAGATATAATGTTGCTTCTCTAATTTTACATGCAAGTATAGCTGAAATCACAGCACAGCTATTGTCATTATCTTGTGTGTATTTGATTTCATCAGATGATGGCTCGATTATCAGGATTTTTGTGCAGATTAACATCTTGGAAAGGAGAACTGGTTATGTAGTTTTAATGGGTCGTGTTTCAGTCACTATTTAATTCCGTTGTCTGACAGCAGAAACAGTGAAAATATATAAATGAAAAACAGTTTTATTGAGAATTTAGCTGCATCAAAATACAGTATGTGGGCACAGAGAGGCAAACAAATGTAATAATAAATAATAAATGTACATTTTGCATGTTCAGAAGAAGTGAGCTGCCCTTTGAAAAAAATCAAATATATTTTGTATTTAAATTAGTGCTGTCAATCGATTAAAAAATTTAATCGCATTAATCACAGTCGTGGACTGTGATTAATCATGATTAATCGCAAATTTAAAATACTAGGATTTACCTGTAAATTTGTTGAATTAAAGAAATGCATGACAAACTAGTTTAAGGAAACAGAACCTTTCACACTTCTGCCAGGTATGAGACATAATCCTTATTATTCTTTTATCATTATTATTTTGTTTTTATTCAGCCATTATCAGCCTTTAAACTGGCAATAAAACGTTTACCAAGCCACATCGCTTCAATCCCAGTATACATTTACCCAACTATTATCAAAAGTGTTTCTAAATAAATACAACAAAACATTTCTTGCGATCTTATGAAGTATTATGACAAAATGCATTATGAAGAAGAATTGGACCTGTTCTGCAGCTGCATTAGAGCTAATATTAGCATCATGCTTCATAAGACAATTTATGAGATTATTACACTTTTACTCAGAACTCACTTCAAACCACCATTGAGTGTTTGTAATAACTTCCTTTTACGATCACATGTGGAATTTGGTCGTTTACTGTTTTTAAAATATGCTATTTATAGCCTTTTATATCGTTGCACAAATTAGCATTTCAGATGTACACAATCTAAAACAAATCACATACAGACCATATCCTATCGAAATCGTGTGTTTATTATCTTATATAATCTATAGTGGCTGTTGTCATGTTTATTTCTGCTGCTCTGCTGAAACTCACGTTGTTTGTGATGTTACAACCGCCTCTCCGTTCTTAAGTTGCCAGGGATACAGTGGGGCAAAAAAGTATTTAGTCAGCCACCAATTGTGCAAGTTCTCCCACTTAAAAAGATGAGAGAGGCCTGTAATTTTAATCATAGGTATACCTCAACTATGAGGGGGAAAAAATCCAGAAAATCACATTGTAGGATTTTTAAAGAATTTATTTGCAAATTATGGTGGAAAATAAGTATTTGGTCAATAACAAAATTTCATCTCAATACTTTGTTATATACCCTTTGTTGGCAATGACAGAGGTCAAACGTTTTCTGTAAGTCTTCACAAGGTTTTCACACACTGTTGCTGGTATTTTGGCCCATTCCTCCATGCAGATCTCCTCTAGAGCAGTAATGTTTTGGGGCTGTCGCTGGGCAACACGGACTTTCAACTCCTCCAAAGATTTTCGATGGGGTTGAGATCTGGAGACTGGCTAGGCCACTCCAGGACCTTGAAATGCTTCTACGAAGCCACTCCTTCGTTGCCGGGCGGTGTGTTTGGGATCATTGTCATGCTGAAAGACCCAGCCACGCTTTCATCTTCAATGCCCTTGCTGATGGAAGGAGGTTTTCACTCAAAATCTCACGATACATGGCCCCATTCATTCTTTCGTTTACACGGATCAGTCGTCCTGGTCCCTTTGCAGAAAAACAGCCCCAAAGCATGATGTTTCCACCCCATGCTTCACAGTAGGTATGGTGTTCTTTGGATGCAACTCAGCATTCTTTCTCCTCCAAACACGACAAGTTGAGTTTTTACCAAAAAGTTCTATTTTATTTCATCTGACCATATGACATTCTCCCAATCCTCTTCTGGATCATCCAAATGCTCTCTAGCAAACTTCAGACGGGCCCGGACATGTACTGGCTTAAGCAGGGGGACACGTCTGGCACTGCAGGATTTGAGGCCTTTGTTACTTTGGTCCCAGCTCTCTGCAGGTCATTCACTAGGTCCCCCCGTGTGGTTCTGGGATTTTTGCTCACAGTTCTTGTGATCATTTTGACCCCACGGGGTGAGATCTTGCGTGGAGCCCCAGATCGAGGGAGATTATCAGTGGTCTTGTATGTCTTCCATTTTCTAATAATTGCTCCCACAGTTGATTTCTTCACACCAAGCTGCTTACCTATTGCAGATTCAGTCTTCCCAGCCTGGTGCAGGTCTACAATTTTGTTTCTGGTGTCCTTTGACAGCTCTTTGGTCTTGGCCATGGTGGAGTTTGGAGTTGGACTGTTTGAGGTTGTGGACAGGTGTCTTTTATACTGATAACAAGTTCAAACAGATGCCATTAATACAGGTAACGAGTGGAGGACAGAGGAGCCTCTTAAAGAAGAAGTTACAGGTCTGTGAGAGCCAGAAATCTTGCTTATTTGTAGGTGACCAAATACTTATTTTACCGAGGAATTTACCAATTAATTCTTTAAAAATCCTACAATGTGATTTTCTGGATTTTTTTCTCATTTTGTCTCTCATAGTTGAGGTATACCTATGATGAAAATTACAGGCCTCTCTCATCTTTTTAAGTGGGAGAACTTGCACAATTGGTGGCTGACTAAATACTTTTTTGCCCCACTGTACATTCCAAGTATAATACACATTAGTAAAAGAATCTTTTAAATTTTCAATTTGTCTATATACACTTTGGGTACATAATGTACACGCAGTACATTATAAAAGTAGCCCAAAACGGCTCTGTAATTTTTCCCGCGACTGTATTTTCAAAATAGCTCACTTGTGCCGTTACCCTGGCAACACTGGTTCGCTGTACTCTCGTCACACAATGATAGATCCCATCATCGCAGCGCGGAAGGTTAAGAAGTTGGGGTCAAACCTTATCAAGCGATTAATTTGCGTTAAAAAAATATTAACGCGTTAAAATTTTTTGATCGCATGCGTTAACGCATTAACGTTGACACTCCTAATTTAAATACATTTAATCTTAATATTTTTGTATTTTCAAAATACATAAAATACTTTTTGCCAATCAACCTCTTTATTAGACTGCTGATTTCCTGTATCAACTAGTTCAAACATGTCACTTTCATGCCATGTGAGCTGCAGCTGTATGACTTCACGTGCTATCAAAATTTCCTATTTACAATTTCAGAAGTCCTGATTACAAGCATGCCGCATTCAAGTGCTTTGCTGCTGGAAAGAATAGGAATCGTGGAGGACGCCAGGTCTCCTGGGAAAATCTTATTAAAGCCAAAATCGTAGATATTTAATTTTGAATAAAATGTAGCATCCCATTTGTTGACAACTATATCATCATTCACAGTGCTATCTTTACAGTTAGCTTGTTGATGATTCTGGATTTTCAGTCAAATACATGCTGTTTTGCTGTGTATAAACCATACAAAATTCATGAAATGGTTATTGCACTACTATGTGCATGACTTTAACATTAAAACAAGGTGATCTTGCTTTTGTAGGGGGAAAAAAAGCATACCGGTCTCAGCAGGTAAAAAAGAGCACCAGCAAGGGGAACATAGCATTAGCACTAGTCAGCACACCACAACTATAACCATAACAGCTCAAAAAAATGATGAATGATAAAAACATTGACAGCCAATCGGAATCATATCTGCTTTAAAGAGCTTGAGCATTTAAAGTGACAGATGACACAACTGCATTGTATACTTAGAATACACTAATATAGTTATCTTTACAATTATTATCGTTCTTGGTGTAAACAGGCCTTAATAGTGTTACTTCACTGGATGGCCAATTTCAAATGTATTTTGTGTATTTTCAAAATACAAAAAACTGTATTTGTATTTAAATACATTTTTCCACACAGTATTTTGTATTTGTATTTAAATACATTTTTCCACACAGTATTTTGTATTTTTATTTTAAATACATTTTGATGTATTTGTGCCCATCTCTGAGTATGGATGACATAAATGTTTTTCTTTGAAAAACATCTGTGACCTTTGAACCATGTCTAGTCTTCATGCTCTATATTGACTATGGTTTCAACAATAATAAACATACATTTCCATAAAGCATCCATATTTGTCCATGCCCATGTTGATTAGAGTATCAAAAACTTGAAAAGTATTAATTTAAGGTACATTTAGAACAAATAAAAATGTGTGATTAAGTTGCCATTAATCACGAGTTAACTCATGACAATCATGCGATTAATCGCAATTAAATATTTTAATCAATTGACAGCCCTAAAACATACATACAAAAATCTGTAGTTTATATGTTTTTGTAATAAGTGTTTTAAATGTATTTATTACAAAATTATATATAAACAGATTTTTGTATATATATGTTGTTTTAATAAAGTTGCATATATAAAAAAAAAACACACATTATTGACATATGGTTGCTACATAATACCATAATATTAAGTATCATATTATATTTGTGTATGGGTCACACATATTTGGCTGCATCATCCCCTGGAATGATTTAGGATGTCATTAGATGTCTCTGTAGTTTTCCTGAGCCCATTTTAGTTGGAGATCCACGGGACAGGTGATTTTCAAAATGCATGATCATTGAATAATCTGGTTCTATTTTGATCATTATTTGTTGGTTGAGTCAGATTAACATGTCCACAGTCCATGTCATATTTCACACTGAAATCAAAAGAAAAATAAGAAAATAGATTTTTTTCAAGAATTCAAGCATATTTCTTGACTTTTTAGATATTTTTAAATGACAGTTAAGCATTTAAAAGCGTACAAACGTCTGCTAAATGACAATGTAGATGTACTATTCTAATTTCCTACTGCACACTCTCTCTCCATAGGTGGTTCATCGTTGGGTGCCATGCAGTCGTGATCCGGTTAGTCGGTCTCACATTGATAAGACCATCCTGCTGGTCCAGGTGGATGATAAATTGGTTCCCATTATAGAGACGGGAGTGATTGAACTGGGGGCAGAAGTGTGAGGATGCACTCGTCTAATGTCAGGCCAGAGGAAGAATGAGGCCACACTCACTTCCAGCTGCTGATCAGGGCGCAGGAAGCCAGGGAATCGTGCAAATGGAGAAGATACACACTCACACGAGCTGCAAGAAGCACATTTGCTCAAATCTGGACAGAAAGCTGCCTTGCGCTGTGTTCCTCAGATATGCTGCATGAGAGATCAGCTCCTGTAAACTCTTCTCTCTCCTTTACGAGCAGCTGCGGTTTCGTTCTGTTATTTAGGTTCTATGCATCTCATCAGCTGTCTGTAAACTCATGCAAACTCACAGGGAACACTACAACCGAGCTTGATGTACACGCAGAGAAGAGTTTTTTTTTATTACAGCTATAATTAAGTTTTATTTTGTATTTCTGCCAAATTAAGTCAGGTGCACAGTGCTGCCCTGGACATGCAGTGAATCATGTGACAGACTGTGTTTTACTAGCTGCCAAGACAGATGATCACGGTGAGGATGATGGTGATGATAAAAAGGAAGCAGGTGCTTCTGATACAGAGCATCCTTACTCTTCATCCTCGTTTATTTTGTTGAGGATCCATTTGATAACAGAGAGGTGTTATGAGAAACTTTAACTTGCACTATGATTTGTTTTGTTTTTGATTTGCAGCTGTGCACTACTTTCTAAGATCACACATTATTTATTCCTTCACGGTTTGAATCGCCATGGTTACCGATGCCTTTGGAATGCAAAATGCGAAATCATCGACACATTCGTTTCTGCCGTTTTGACAGTTTTTCTTTAGCTTGAGGACAGAAGTGGTTTTTAACCACATGTAGTTATGTATGAATATATAAATGTGTCTGTAAAAAGATTTGGCTTTGAATATTTATTATTGTATTTACATTTTGTTATATTGTTTTTCATTTACAGGACAAATAAAGACAATGCATAAATATTATTTAGTCCTGCTCCCGAGCGACTGATGGTGTTCTTTTATGAGAAGGATGAATCGAAGTGTATTTAGGGCATGAACTCGTATTCATGTGATTTGGGGACGAAGGTTGCTGCCCTTTCAGATAGCCATGAGACGTCATGAGACGACACAAACCACTGACTGATTAACAAAGAAATGGCTCCATTTGCCAAACACTAATGTTTTTTATACCAATTAAGTGCAGTTATTCATTGCTTTGGCTGTGACCACTGGCATAATCTGTATATCGGTACAATGTCTTTAAGATAAAGAAAAGCACTCAATAAATAAAGCTGATTTCTTAAAATAGAAAAATAAAGAGCTTTTGGGAAAATGTTACATATCACAGTGTGCTAAACCTGTTTAACTGGTGTCCTGTTACACTTAGGTACTCTCATATTGACAGAAGGAAAAATCTGAATTTCCTCAGTAATGTCGTAATATGACACAAACTATAGATAAGTCCTGATTGTGGAGTAGCGTTTTCTTCTTCATAATTACATTTTCTTTATCGGATATTGGTAACATACAATATTTATAACTAAGATGCATTATTTTAAAATATACAGCAACATTAGTTAATAGATATTCAAATAGTTATGAATGTCATGAAGCTTTGATAAATGTTTATATGTTACAAAGTGTGTTTGTTATGGAGGAATGACTTGATTTGAGACATGTATGAAGTGATTTGGTAGTTGTTTGTGTATTTTGGAAGTGTAGTTTACTGCTGTTCCAAGCTGAAATATGGCAAGGAGAGCCGAGTGCAGAATTTAGAAAAAGTGAAAGTATAAAGAAATTGTAATGAAAGTAATTAGAAATTCATGTTCAAATTATTAGCCAGGTTTTGTAAGTAATCCAGCCATTTAGCTTTTCTTGAGCAAAACATGCTACATTATATAATTGTTTTCTTCTGTTCTTGTTAAAATACCTTAGACTATCACGGGGTCTCTGATAATAGGAATCAGAGATCATATATGAAAATCTATTCAAATATTGAGGGGACTTTTTGAGGAAGAAGCTTGCGTGTGAAACAGACATGTACACCTGCAGAAGAATTTACAGTGAATTCTAATATTAGAGGGACGTTTATACTGGTGTAATAAATTAAGATTTGGTGTCAAAGGTTTCACAGTGATCTGTGAGTTCCAGAACCAAGAGGTTTGTGTCATCCAAGTTAAATCAAGCATTATTAAGGATAATTTCAAGTTTTACAGGTGTAATTCATAAGTTACTCAAAGAATGTAATATATTACTCATTACTAGTTGCTCCTTTCAAAAGTAATATTGTTACTTTACTTATTACTTTCTTGCAACAGTAATTAGTTACACTACTAGTTACATTACTTTTTCTTCACGCCCCACAGAAGCTGTAACTGTGTAACTTCCAGATAAAATTCTTCTTGAATGTTACTAACAACATATTTCTGCCTCATTATTTGACCAAAATCCACATTGGATCGCAGTCAGAAGTTATTACAAACACTCAGTAGTGATTGATAGTGGCATTCAAGTACAAGTGTTGTATTAATCTCATTAATTGTCATGTGTAGCTTGAAGCTAATTGTAATTTCTCCGTTACCCATATATGATTATATTTCATTATGTATTTTATAAAATCACATAAGTTTGTAAGAAACTGTTTAATTTTCTAAAAAGATTAGTAATTATAGTAATACATGCTGATCAGAGGGATGTAAAGAGGGAGTCAAGTAAAGCCACAACTTACACAACCATGTTCAGATCATCTTTTTTCCTGACAAAATCAATATAATGCAATATTTCTATCTGCTGAAAGTAAGCTTTTCCATATTACAAGCTTGCCTGCTGAACTGGGGACATCACATGCATGCAGAGGCGGACAAAGTACACAACTTCATTACTTGAGTGAAAGTACAGATACCACTGGTCAAATACTACTCCACTACAAGTGAAAGTTGTAAAGACAGATTTTTACTTAAGTAAAAGTACGAAAGTACATGTTTTTAAAAGTACTTAAGTATCAAAAGTAAAAAGTAAATGCATTGTTTTATTGTTGCATTGTTGTATACTTATGCCACTAATGCAACCTACTGAATACACTGATTAGCTTGTGTTATCTTTGGAATTAAGAGCTTTTATGTTACCAAACCTATAGAAATGGAACAACTGAATGAAGAAAATCATCTTTATTTTTGTATATATTTAACACTCCTACAACTACATTGAACTCATTTTAATACTTGTTTAAAAGTTACAAAGTTATTTTTCAAAGAGATATTGAAGTCTATGATATGGTTCATTTTAGGCAAACAAAGCAAACGTTGAAAAGAAAACAAACCTTTAGTCTCTTCAGAAAACTGGAACATACTCTCTCAGTATGGCCACGGGTGTGAAGGTTGCACCAAATAACCATCTTTTTTAATTTTGCCATCAACTGATCAGTGTTCATAAAATGCTCAGAAATCAGTGAACTTCACAACATGTGGCTAGGTTTGGGTATTGTTTTAATTTTATCCACTCCGATTCTGATTCTGCTAATTGATTTCAGTTCTTATTGATTCCCAGTTTAGATTCCAAAGTTTTCATTTAGCCTACTTTTTGATCATTTGTTTGCACAAAATAATAATAATTTAAAAAAAAATATATATATATATATATATATATGTATTTATGTCCAGTGTTTTGACAATAAAATAATGTTCAGATTTATATACTTCCCTGACCAGTTTTTAGCAGCAATTTACCAGTAGGCCTAAGTTTTATATATATATATTTTTTACTGCAAATACCATAGTTATGGTTACTATAGTAAAAACATGGTTAATTTTCCAAAGGGCTTTAATGAGTTAACACATGCCTTTTTAGAGCGCTTTTAGCTGTGCAGTAGCGCAGACATTTACATTAATTTAGCGGGGAAGATCCCGAGGTTGCCAGATTTGCGAAAAAAAATCAGCCAAATGTCCATTCAAAGCTAGGCGGAAAACTGCAGGCTTAGAAATACTGTAACACTTGGCAACACAGGAAGGTCCTGGCAGATCGGAGGCCGGATTTTTGCAGAAAAAAAGGGTTCAGTGAATCTGAAAATGCACACACTGTAAAAACTGCTAAATATAACGACTTTCTACTTGGGGACCTTGATATAAATGTAGTTGAGTAAAAAGTACGATATTTGTCTTTCAAATGTAGTGAAGCTAAAGTCGCAAGTTTCCAGAAAAAATAATACTCAAGTAAAGTACAGATATTTATATAAAAGTGTACTCAAGTAAAGTACACTTTTATATAAAAGTGTACTTAAGTACAATACTCAAGTAAATTTACTTCGTTACTGTCCACCTCTGCATGCATGTGCCAGTAGTGAAAATTATGAAAATAAATCTAGGAATTATTTGATTGTTGGATTTTAAATCAGCAGGGTTGAGGCATCAAAAGTAACTAAGCTGTTTTATGGATGGTAACTATAATATTATTACTGAAATCTTATTAGTAATTAGTTACACTACTAGTTTCTGCAAAAAGTAATATTATTACAGTAACTAGTTACTATTCATAATTAAACTACAGTCTCAATAAGCTAGCCTAAAGATAGAGAATCGTTATTAGTAAATTACAAAACACTGCAGAAGGAATTTAACAGTACTAGCTACAGATAACTATAGACTGATCTGAAACAACAGTGAGCATTAGCATGTAAAATGGCTGCTTACAGATATATCCAGACATGCTCTGTTCCTGATTTGTATTACGACACCTGTAAAAACAGCACAACAGGTGAGACCCACCCAGCTATAAAATATGCGTGGGTGCAGCAGTCATATGACAAACTTATGACCTGATCATGTGCTCGATTATTTTCTGCCCAGATAGTAAAATAAAAAGAAGGGCAGGTATCTATGATGCGGCTTCTCAGCAAAAAATGATTAATAAACTTTTTCTAACCAATTATTAAATCCCCTAAAAGAGCTGAGGCATTTCCCCTGAAGTTTCATAACGGTTAGACTTTCCTTGTCAAGTAGCAGACCACTTCAATGCATTTCTATACTTCTGAAAAGCTTCCTCTCTTTTTGTTTTGTTTTCAGTCAACTCGTTGCACATGACCGACTAGTCAGGCGGTCAGTTGAGGCTCCGCCCAGGGGTCAAAGGTGATTGGATGCTGCACTGAGGCGTGTTGAGCTGATTGGATGGCACATGGAGTCCGTTTGCTCTGATTGGCTGCTACGGATGCGTCCCCGTAGCGCTGTTTGTAATAAAGCGTCGCATAGCTCCGGTGCAGGCAGCTCGAGCAGCGCGTACAGAACTGGTAAGGGCAAAGAAACTACTTATATTTTTATTTTATAATAATCCTGCCTATTTTGTTTGGTTATGGTTTGTATAATTAATGAACTCCAGGGTAAATACCGCATTCAGCTAACGGGAGTACAGTTTAAATCCCCCTGTGGCCTGTTGTTTTATTGTAGTCTGATGTCCTTGTATGTATACCATAGTAAACAGTCATTTTTAAAGTTACAGTCATTTATTACCACAATTAAATGTAGTATTTGATACTTGTAGTATTTGTCTCATCTAAAAATGAGACATTTAACAAAATCTTTTTCTGTTTGAAGGAGAATTACTATGGTTTTATAGTAGTAAACAAATTGCTGTATTAATTAACTGCGGTTGATTTTTGTAAATATGAAATGTTCAAAGTAATGGGAAGCTTTTGCTAAAAAAAACTCACTAACATTTTTAACACTTGATATTTTATCTCTGCCTTACTGTAAACAGACTTTATATAGGACATGTTTTGTCACGTGATAGTCAACACTGCGTTATTTGCATAACTATAAAGGTTGTAATGGGTATTTACAACATACCCATATTATAATATACATGTATATTATATTTTTAGCAAAATGAAATCAAATTAAGTACTTTTTGTAGTATGACAAATACAAATGCCTTTTAAAGGAAGTTTACAATCTTTAAACTTTTAATAGCATGCATGGTGTTTTTCTCTGATTATTTTGCATCTCTGTTCCCAGTAGATTGCGGAGATGAGCCCACAGACAGTAGCAGTTTTAGGTCTTGCCCTGAGCCTGGGGCTGGTAGTGAGTGGTTTTCCTGCCGAGCAGCCAGAAAATGGGAAGCACTGGGTCGTCATTGTGGCTGGTTCGAATGGCTGGTACAATTACAGACACCAGGTGAGTGTGGAACTGATCTTTGAGGTGGAGAAAGTACATGGGTTTTTCCAAACTCTTAGTCAGTTGTCATCAGTGATGGGAATAACGGCGTTACTAACAATAATCGGCGTTACTAATAGTAATCAAACGAATTACTGTTTCCCCCGTTACAACGCCGTTACCGTTACTGACAATAAAATGTTACTATATTATATTATTAGAATTTAATTTTTCAGTTCATCTGAATGGATGCGCAGTGAATCTGTATTTGACGTACCATAAACTCTAGTGTGAAGGCGCACGCTGGCCGTCGCTTTCTCTCATATACACGCACGCAAAGAAAGATACAGAGCACGAGAGTCTTTCATAACATGCAGAAGTAAACGATATTCTTTGTTGTATTTTCCTGTCAAAATAACGGAGTTCCTTTGGAATTCTTCAGCTTTTAAGAACTGCCGGTTTCTCTGGTAGTGGGCGGAGCTAATGCGCAAACGACAATCTCATTGGCTGGCGCTCACCTATTATCGTCCCTGTTTCAGCAAATCAATTCGAGCGAACGCAGACAACGTGATTAATATTCATGAACCCAGCAGCTCATTAATCCTTAGTGCGTTTTATATTGATGACAAATATGCATTCATACTTGGTTATTCTAATTACTAAAGTTCTATCATCATATAATATTAAATTATCATAACATTATATTATAATGCTTGACTGACTGATACTAAGTGTCAGTAGATACATAGTGTAGATTAATGTACAATGTTTTATAATAATAATTTATTCTCTTTAGTGTCCATTTCATTAATTTAACATATTTAATATTGGGGGCATCCAAAGTTATTTGACATTTGAACATTTTTTAAAAAGTAACGCAATAGTTACTTTCCCTGGTAATTAGTTACTTTTATAATGATGTAACTCAGTTACTAACTCAGTTACTATTTGTGAGAAGTAACTAGTAACTATAACTAATTACTTTTTTAAAGTAACGTGCCCAACACTGGTTGTCATATCTGAAGTCTGTTTAGATGTTTATTCGTGTTTGTGTATAGGCCGACGTGTGCCATGCGTACCAGATTGTCCATAAGAACGGAATTCCTGATGAGCAGATTGTGGTGATGATGTATGACGATCTTGCTCAGAGCCCTGAGTGAGTATGACTTCTGTTATTTAAACAAACTAGTATAGCGTAGTGGTTCTCAACTTTTTTGACTTCAAGGCCCTCAGTTTGTCAAAAACAATATTCAAAGCTTATATGTATCTCTTGTACTTCTTTTTTCAATTGAAATCAATAAACTATAAAAAATGATTGTACATCTTCGTTTTAGTGTTCTTTTAGCATGTTAAGAGAGTTTATTTTTAGGCATATTAACAAATAAATTCAGATTTAAGATTTCTCGAGGGGGCCCCCTTGGAAGTTTGGTGACCATGGACTATGGTTGAGAACCACTGGTATAGTGAGATTGGGTCTGGTAAACCAAGAGATATTGGATCAAGCCTAGTAAGAAATGATTCATGACCTGGAGTAACTTTGCTCAAATGCAATAGCGATAGAAGAACAAGGACTTTACCCTCATTGCCGCAGACTGTAGAAAATGTGCTGTTAGCGGTTTCAGATATATATATATTTTTTTTAATTTCACGATCACCAATATGAGCACTTCCCCTAAATCGTTTTGGTAAAGTGTTGACTTCCAACAGCAGACATAAAAAATTATTTAGATGCATGGACGCACACGCACGCACACACACAGAAACAAAACTTTGAGTCAGTTCCTTTGCAGAAGTCACACGTATCTAATTTAACCACCAGAAGACTTAATCTGCCAACAGGAAAAATGCATGAATTGTAACTTGTCAGGTTTTTCTCTCATGGTCGTGATAGTGGCATTTACGATATGGAGTATATGTATGTTATATATGTATATGGAGTGTATGCTTCTTTTTAGGGTTCATAAACCGAACGGAGCCTGTGTCTAAATAAGAATATAATATTAATATAGTCTTAATTTAATATCTATATTTGAAATATACATGTATATAATATACACACACACACTTTAACCTTTGTAGGTCAGGTGTTCCGGCTGAATTAAACGATGAAAGAAAGCGACGTGTTATCTGATAGTTGGCTTAGTCACATGGTTTAGGGGTTAAATTCTAACCCGTGTTTGATAAGTTGAGAAGAAAGGTCTTTTTATATTTATGCTTTTAAGAATCAATTTGCCAGTTTTGCTCCTTAAAAACCAAAAGCCTTTTCGGTACAGAGGTTCATATGACTGTGTTTTTGTTTGTGTCCAGTAACCCTACTCCTGGAGTGGTCATAAACAGACCCAATGGATCAGATGTTTACAAAGGAGTGCTGAAGGACTACACTGGTGACGTGAGTTGATACGTGCACCTTTGAATCTGAGATTTGACATAGCAAGTGGTGTGTTTGCCATCTACTTAATAATACTGTGTGTTTGTTATATAGGATGTGACTCCTCAGAACTTCCTGGCGGTGTTGAAAGGTGATGCTGCCAGTGTGAAGGGAGGCTCTGGAAAAGTGCTGAAAAGGCAAGTTCCCATTAAAAACTGTGGCAGAGGAGGGGGGTTAGAGGTCATTAGCATGTTGTTGAAATGTAAATTAGATTTTAGTGTCTTACAAAATTTATTGTCCTCAGTTCCTGTGAAATCCCAGTCTCTTTTGTCTCTGTTTGTGCATGTTGAGTCAGATATGTGGAAAAACAGGTCTTATGATATACTTTCCTCTCTCAGTGTATTTTTTTATTTTTTTTTTCCTGGCAGTGGTCCAAATGATCATGTGTTTGTGTATTTCACTGATCACGGAGCCCCAGGTCTGCTGGCCTTCCCTAATGATGATGTAAGCACTTTCTGCTTCCTGCGGTCATTTAGCTGAGTCAGATCCTTTCAGATCCTTTTTACGCACACTACACCGTTCTTTCCAAAAGTCTAAGACCACTAGTGTAAATGATTCTATTTTATATATTTTTCTAGTTTCATTACAAATTATATAATCAACATAAGTAAATAGTTAAAAATATATATTAATTTCAACCAAAAAAAAAAAAATCCCAGATGATCTCAGTTTTTCATCCGCCTCTGAAGATACTCCTGAAGTTGGTCAGCTGACATAGATCTCATATAATGAGTAACACATTTAACTCACAGAAGGTTTAGCTGTGAGTTGCATTGACAACTTGCTGCACTGACAACTTTTCCAGTAATTGTGCATGATCATCGAGTGGGGGAGTTATTGCTTCACTTCCTTATGCATGACATGTTTATAAATTAATAGGAATGTTGTAAGATGGCTTTCATCTGTAGAAACTTAACAGTAAATCATTCTTCTACTTTTCTCTGTTTTTTAGCTTCATGTAGATGACCTGATGGAAACCATCAAGTACATGCATCAAAACAACAAATACAAGAAGGTGACTGTTACATGTATTTGCTCACAAGATACAATCGTCTTTTTTTTTTCTTTTTTTTTTTTAATAAATCCTTTCTTGCGCATATAGATGGTGTTTTATGTTGAGGCCTGTGAATCTGGCTCTATGATGAAACCTCTGCCGGTTGACATTAATGGTAAGTGTTTTTTTAACACCATCACACATGCTGCTGTGTGTAAATAAATAATACCATACAGTGGGGCAAAAAAGTATTTAGTCAGCCACCAATTGTGCAAGTTCTCCCACTTAAAAAGATGAGAGAGGCCTGTAATTTTCATCATAGGTATACCTCAACTATGAGAGACAAAATGAGGGGGAAAAAAATCCAGAAAATCACATTGTAGGATTTTTAAAGAATTTATTTGCAAATTATGGTGGAAATGAAGTATTTGGTCAATAACAAAATTTCATCTCAATACTTTGTTATATACCCTTTGTTGGCAATGACAGAGGTCAAACGTTTTCTGTAAGTCTTCACAAGGTTTTCACACACTGTTGCTGGTATTTTGGCCCATTCCTCCATGCAGATCTCCTCTAGAGCAGTAATGTTTTGGGGCTGTCACTGGGCAACACGGACTTTCAACTCCTCCAAAGATTTTCGATGGGGTTGAGATCTGGAGACTGGCTAGGCCACTCCAGGACCTTGAAATGCTTCACGAAGCCACTCCTTCGTTGCCCGGGCGGTGTGTTTGGGATCATTGTCATGCTGAAAGACCCAGCCACGCTTTCATCTTCAATGCCCTTGCTGATGGAAGGAGGTTTTCACTCAAAATCTCACGATACATGGCCCCATTCATTCTTTCGTTTACACGGATCAGTCGTCCTGGTCCCTTTGCAGAAAAACAGCCCCAAAGCATGATGTTTCCACCCCCATGCTTCACAGTAGGTATGGTGTTCTTTGGATGCAACTCAGCATTCTTTCTCCTCCAAACACGACAAGCTGAGTTTTTACCAAAAAGTTCTATTTTGGTTTCATCTGACCATATGACATTCTCCCAATCCTCTTCTGGATCATCCAAATGCTCTCTAGCAAACTTCAGACGGGCCCGGACATGTACTGGCTTAAGCAGGGGGACACGCCTGGCACTGCAGGATTTGAGGCCTTTGTTACTTTGGTCCCAGCTCTCTGCAGGTCATTCACTAGGTCCCCCCATGTGGTTCTGGGATTTTTGCTCACAGTTCTTGTGATCATTTTGACCCCACGGGGTGAGATCTTGCGTGGAGCCCCAGATCGAGGGAGATTATCAGTGGTCTTGTATGTCTTCCATTTTCTAATAATTGCTCCCACAGTTGATTTCTTCACACCAAGCTGCTTACCTATTGCAGATTCAGTCTTCCCAGCCTGGTGCAGGTCTACAATTTTGTTTCTGGTGTCCTTTGACAGCTCTTTGGTCTTGGCCATGGTGGAGTTTGGAGATGGACTGTTTGAGGTTGTGGACAGGTGTCTTTTATACTGATAACGAGTTCAAACAGATGCCATTAATAACAGGTAACGAGTGGAGGACAGAGGAGCCTCTTAGGGTGTATTCACACCAGGAAAGTCCGATAGTTCACTTGCTTTGGTCCGGACCAAATAGAATGTTTTTTTTGTTTGTTTGGTGCGGTTCGCTTTCACACTGCCCTTTTTGTAAGTGAACCAGAAATTGTAAACACAACCACACGTGTGCTAAGGTCATCCTTTCATTGGACAGAAATTCTCAAGCAGGGAAAAACAGGAAGTGCAAAAACAGGCTAATCATGGAGGTCTTTCGTAGTGCAATTTTTATTATTTTACTGATTTGCTGTCATGAGAGAAAAACGCAATATGAAGAAACTTATGAGCATCATATATGAGACATGTCATACAATGTTGTAATTACAACTTGCCAAAAATAAAATCTATAGACATGAAATACTCAAAGCATATCAAAATGTTAGTTTAAACATTTACATAGATACATGTGCGCTAGGCGTACATCATATCGTTTGTGCGGAGAGTGGAAGCTGAAGCGCGCTTCAGAACATCATACAAATACGCCGTAATTGTTGCTCATAAAGGTAATAATAATAATACATCGTTCGGAACTGTAAAGGGTATATTTTTATTTGTGTGCACTCACAATATCAAGAAAACGTGCCTTTCTAAAATAAATAAAACTAATAGGATGCGCTTCCCGTCAAAAATGAACCGTAACTGAATGTTTTCCTTACAGACATGATGAATATATCTATAGAAAGCTTTGAATTTCTACAAAGCGAAATAAATCATATCCAAAACAAAAACTCTTTCATTATAATCCGTAAAGATGCATTTCTTTCTAAAGGCGCGTCCAATGAGGAGATGCGAGTCAGGATTTTTAACTTCATCTTTGTGACACTGACTCAGAAAACACTAGTTTATTAATAAATAATTAAAATATCTCCTTACTATTTTCCCAAGACACATTCATTGTAACTTTTGCCAGGGCTTTGCGGCAAGTTTTAGCCTATTTAGTGCACTCATGTCACGTTGCTGTGGGCGCTATGGTCACGAAAACTCATAATTTGCACGCGTTTTTAAGCATTGCGGTTTGAAAACGAGTGATTTAAGCGATTGAAATGCAAACAACAGCACTATATGCGCGAGCTGTGTGTTTTCTGAGCGTGCTTTCTGCAGTTGGATCGGATCAAGGCCGGTTCATATTCACACCTTAAACGAACCGTACCAGAGGTCGTTTGGAAGCGGACCGAGACCACCTCTTCAGCTGGGTCTCGGTACGCTTGTTTGGTCCGCTTTTGGTGCGCACCCGCTGCATTCTCACCTGCCCAAACGAACCGTACCAAGAGGGAAAACGAACTCTAGTACGATTCAACCGAACTAAATGAGGCAGGTGTGAAAGCTCCCTAAGAAGTTACAGGTCTGTGAGAGCCAGAAATCTTGCTTGTTTGTAGGTGACCAAATACTTATTTTACCGAGGAATTTACCAATTAATTCTTTAAAAATTCTACAATGTGATTTTCATAGTTGAGGTATACCTATGATGAAATTTACAGGCCTCTCTCATCTTTTTAAGTGGGAGAACGTGCACAATTGGTGGCTGACTAAATACTTTTTTGCCCCACTGTACATGTAATCCTTGTCTCCTCTCTCTTTGTATCCCAGTCTATGCTACCACCGCTGCCAACTCTGATGAGTCCTCATATGCCTGTTACTATGATGAGGCCAGAGACACCTACCTGGGAGACTGGTACAGCGTCAACTGGATGGAAGACTCCGATGTGGTTAGTACACACATCTGACAGAACTTTGTTTAGGTCCATATTTAAGAAAGATAGAAAAGAAGAGCATTTATTCAGCATGAGCAGATTGATCATATTGATAGCAGAGCATCTCGCACGCAGTCACGCAGACCAGATGATAGGAAAGTGTTTTAAATGATGTTGTGTGTTTGTTTCTTTAGGAAGATCTGAGCAAAGAGACTTTGGCCAAACAGTTCAAGATCGTAAAGGCCAAAACCAACACCAGCCATGTGATGCAGTATGGAAACAAGGTAATACACTCACAAACACTGTCTAAGATGTAAAAGACATTTAGTAAATATGTAAGGGATAATCAACGGCTAGCTGTGCATTAAACGATTTGAATGCACTACGCGGAGGCAACCACTCTCCGGGTTCTTCGCCTCCACGTCGTGCATTCAAATTGTTTAATGCACAGCTAGCCGTTGATTATCCCGTTTATGCCATGGTCATTTCCCAGCATTCACATATTAAAGATGTTAATAATATTTGCGCTGCAATATTTGACCGGAACGATAAAGATGACGGTTATTTTCGTCTGTATTACTATTCAACTGTAACTGTATGTTACTATGGTTACCAATGTTTATAGGAAGCGCATTAATATAGAACGTGATTAAACTGACCTGGAACTACCTGTGCAGTTCAACGAATTTAATCAACACCTGCCAGTGTTGAGTATTCAGACAGTCCATGGCATAAAAACAATTAGCACATGCATTAAGGAAAAAGCACCGTCTTTACACTACCAAGTACCAATTGCAAGGTTGATCAGCATTAGTGAAGGCTGAATTATTTGTGCTGCAAAGTAATTAATTATTAAATAGCTGAATGTCTCACATTCCCGGCTAATTCAGAAAGTTTCTGTTTATAGTCACGTGTACTTTATTGACAAGGAAGTGTTTGATAAAAGCAGAAATGCTGTTCTGAGTACTGTCTGCATGTCTGTACTTGCCAAATGTAACTGTTGGTTTGTTTGTGTTTTAGACGCTCTCCCACATGAGGGTGATTGCGTTCCAGGGTAATTCGAAAGGTCTTGATAAGGCACCAGAGCCTGTGTCGTTGCCTGTGATTACTGAACATGACCTCATGAGCAGCCCTGATGTGCCCCTTGCAATCATGAAGCGAAAACTCCAGAAGAGCAATGACGTTAATGCCGTTGTTGGTTACATGAAAGAAATCCACGAACATCTACAGGTTTGAAACACTGCTTTTTACCCAACAATTTAAACAGATAATTATTTATTCTTTTATTTTAAATGTTAAAAGTTAATTCATTGTTCAAAAAGTTGGTGTCTGTTTATTAAATGCTTTTATTCAGTAAGAAATAAGCAAGTGATTTCTTGTAGCCAATGTTGATATTTCAAATCACCAAAACAAACACACCCCTTCCCCAAAAGGGTCTTGCCCCTATTTTGATAGCTCTGCCTCACACATACGTACGCAACCCAGGCAACTATTAGTTCTGTGAAACAAAGCAAAACCAATGTTACTCACCTATCGAGAAGAAACAAAGCAACCTCGGCGTCTGATCGCAGGCCTTCCCGTTCCTTGAGTTCTCTCCAGCGCTGGAAAGCTGATCCGATATTAACACGGGTCCTACTTCTTGCCTTATCATAACACCATATCTACACCTGGAACAAAATACTATGGAAGTCATTATAATCAGTGATGCTGTCTACACTCGATGCGGCATGGCGCGACACGACAAATCTACATATTTATGACATTGACACAAATTTCAAATGATTTTCAACGGTCACTTTGTTGTGTCCAGTGTAGACAGATTTTAACTGTTGTGGCACGACACGTCAACTGTCGTGTCCAGTGTAGACATGGTGTAAGCCGCCCTTTGTTCCACAGACATTTTCTTCTTTTGTGCTTTATCCGCCATCTCTATCTTTCTGTTGATGCCTGGCTCGGCTAATGTCCGTCATGTGCACTGAGCGCGCTCTCCTCTGCATCATGAGTAGACACGCCACTTACTGCTGATTGGCTACAAGTTTGTTTTGGTACTTGACCCGACTCAGTTTTCTAAAGCGTTTTTGAAAAAAATACATACACTACCTTTTAAAGTGATCAACTGACAGTAAAAACATTTATAATGTCACAAAAAGATTTGCATTTAAAATAAGGGATGTTCTTTTGAACTTTCTATTAAATAAAGAATCCTGAGAAAAAAAATAAAAATTTAAAAAAGTTATGATTTCCTCAAAAATGTTAAGCGGCACAACTGACTTCAACATTGATAATCCATAAATGATTCACCAGATCAGCGATTAGAATGATTTCTGAAGGATCATGTGACCCTGAAGACTGAAGTAATGGCTGCTGAAGATTCTCCATTGGCATCACAGAAATTTACTTTTTAAAATGTTTTTAAATAAACAAAATTGCAGGTTTAACTGTTTTTTTTTTTTAAAAGAAAAACCCAGCCTTGGTGAGCATAAAATACATAAAATACTACTTTCAAAAACTTAAATCTTACTGACCCCAAACTTTTAAATGTTAGTGTATGTAACGTATACTGTAAGTGATGTATGTGACATAGATTTCAGTCAAGGTGATCATATTATAATGGATTTTATGTTTGTTTGTGTGTGTGTAGGTGCGGGAGCTGCTTGGTAATACCATGCGTAAGATCGTGGAGCATGTGGTGCAGGAGAAAGAGGAAGTGCAGGATTACCTGGAAGGACGTGAAGAACTCACGGAGTATGAATGTTATAAAACTGCTGTCAAGCACTACAAGAAACACTGCTTTAACTGGCACCAGCAGGAGGTACCAACAGTCAGCCTGAACAGGCTTCCTTGTCCTCTTTCATCTGCATGGTTTACTTGTGCTTTGCTGTGTGTGTGATGTCTTTTCTCTCTTATTGCAGTATGAATATGCTCTGAGACACCTGTATGCTTTAGTAAACCTGTGTCAGGGAGGATACCAGGCCCAGAGGTAAAGACACTTTTTTTTTTTTTTTTTTTTTTTTATTAATTTTTTTTTTAATTTAATTAAATTTTTTTCCACACCACTTATACCTTTTCTCTAGTATAGATAATGATGTCTAAATTTTGTAAACGAAGTGTGATTCCATAATAAATAGCGCCCCCTGCCCATGATAGTGAGGTATGTAAAGTTTTGTTGCAGAATGTTTGTTTAAATCCCATATCTGTCCATTCTCACAGAATCACAGCAGCCATGGCTGACGTGTGTTACTTCAGACAGTAGGAACATGAACTTGTGAGCCATTGAAGACTTATTTTGGATGGACTACACTTTGCACAAAAGAATCAGACTGTTGGGGAAATCTGTATCATCTCACACACAACTTTGATTTTTATCTTTTTGAAAATGTTTCTTTTAATGAGGATTTGCACTTTTAATGTGATGTTTTACCAATCTTTATTTTGTTTTAACGAAAGAAATGTGCTTTAAGACGCTGCCCAGTGACCCTTGACAGACACTTTGGGCCGTTAACTTTTTTTTTTCATATTTTGTGTGTATTTGTGTATTATTTTTAAAAAATTATTTTTGTTTCCCTTCAGATGCCTCCTCAATGAGACAAACAGATTTTTTTTTTTTTGACAGTACAGCTTTAGAATGAAGTCAATAGCAGTTTTTGCACCTCAGTTACTGTCATTATAATTAAAAAAAAATACATATTTTAAGATGGTTTGGAAACCAAAGTATTCAAATGTCCAATCATACATGATGTTGAATGGATTCATTCAACCAATGTAAAACAAACACTAGATAGACACATTTAGCTACATGCTGCACTAAGATGTTTTTAAATCTTTTTTTTTTATTATCTGCTTGTTGACTGAGCCATGACAATACCCAATTTCTCTCCAGTAGTAAAATCAAAGGAGCTCTTCTTTGGTTATTGACTAAATGTATACCTATCAAACTAAAGTGCAAACTAACCTAACTATCTGAAGTCTGTGGTCATACTTAACAAGAAGTGTCTTAAATAACAGAGATCACCGCTCCAAAACAACTGCCGTTTGGGCAGTTAATGAGCATGTGTGTTTGGTGTAATGGTCGATGTGTCAGGCTGTGCTATTATGTCAAGTGCCCTCCGTTTGGAGTAATTTTCGGCTAAAGTAAGGTGTAAGGTGTAATGTTTGAGGAGTGTTTTCTGGAGTTTGAGCTCTGTAAGAAAAGTGAGTTTGCACTGACAACATAGGTTAAACACTCTGTGAAACAATACACTGAACTAATGTCAATGTTAAGCAGTGAGTTATTGATTATAAAAGCAAAAATAAACCTGAATTGAGCGAATCTGTTGAATGTATTTTTTCTTTCAGTCTGAGTTATAGCTTAATTCTGTTGAAAAATACATATGTTACTAGATGGAAATTTCTAACATACAGCTTATTTTTGTTGCTATATAAGATTAGATCAAAATAAATTCATTCTTATATAGCATCAAAACTAAGCTCATTAGTTGTGGGGAACATTTGCAAATACAGTGCCCTCCACTAATATTGGCACCCTTGGTAAATATGAGCAAAGGCGGCTGTGAAAACAAGTCTACATTGTTTATCCTTTTGATTTTTCATTAAAAAATTGTTTTAAAAATCACAAAATTCTAACCTATCATTGAAGTAAAACGATTGAAAGTGGGGGGAAAATCCCAATGTGAAATAAATGCTTTCTCTAGTTCATGTTGGCCACAATTATTGGCACCCAGTTATTGCAACGTCCTTTTGCCAAGATAACAGCTCTGTTTTTTCCTATAATGCCTGATGAGGTTAGAGAACACCTGACAAGAGATCAGAGACCATTCCTTCATCCAGAATCACTCCAGACCCTTTAGATTCCCAGCTCCATGTTGGTGCTTCTTCTCTTCAGTTCACCACTCATTTTCTACAGGGTTCAGGTCAGAGGACTGGAATGGCCAGCAGAAGCTTGGTTTTGTGCTCAGTGACACGTTTTTCTGTTGATTCTGATGTTTGTTTTGGATTACTGTCCTGATGGAAGATCCAAACATGGCCCATTATAAGATTTCTAACAGAGTCAGTCACTTATTGATTTTTTTATCTGTTGGTATTTGATAGAATCCATGATGCCATGTGTCTAAACAAGATATCCAGGACCTCCCGTAGAAATAGGCCCACAACATCAAAAATACAGCAGTATATTTCATTGTACACATGGGGTACTTTCTATCCCTGTGTTCACCAAACCCATCTTGAGTGTTTGCTGCTAAAAAGCTCATTTTTTAGTTTCATCTGACCATAGAAGCCAGTCCCATTTGAAGTTCCAGTCGTGTCTAATAATAGAGTTTGATCTGAATCCAGCTTGGAGAAGTTTTCTTGAAACCCTCCCAAACAACATGTGGTGATGTAGGTGCTGTTTGATTTTTTCTGACTCAACTCCAAGACTCAACTAATCTCTGCAATTCTCCAGCTGTGATCCTTGAAGAGTCTTTGGCCACTCAAACTCTCCTCCTCACACTCTCAGAAATAGGGTATAAAAGCTGTCACTGGGGCGGTACCTTTTCAGAAGGTATATGTTTGTACCTAAAGAGTCCATTTTGGTACCTTAAAGGTACATATTTGAACTTAATAGGTACAAAAGTGTACCTTTTGAAAAAGTACCACCCCAGTGACAGCTTTTGTACCTTATTTCTGAGAGTGCACTGTGCATTAGGAAAATATGGACACGCGTCCGCTTCCAGGCAGATTTGTAACATCTTTAGTTGATTGGAAATTCTTAATTATTGGCCTAATGGTGGAAATGTGGATTTTCAATGGTTTAGCTGTTTTCTTAAAGCCTCTTCCTATTTTGTGAAGCTCAACAATCTTGTTCTGCACATCAGAACTATATTCTTTGGTTTTACTCCTTGTGATGGATGATTAAGTGAATTTGCAACATTTGCAAATGAAGATTTCAATGTAAGGGAAAGTATGTGCTGCCATTTTGTCCAATTCAACTTAAATGTATTTCTCTCCTGTTTCTCATTTTCTTCTTTTTGCCATAAAGCTGTGATCTGTTTAGGCAGAAGTCTCATGAGCTATTGATAACATTTACTGGTAAAGTAAACGACATCTTAGCAGTTCTTATGCACACCCTGTATGTTATCTGAAAACAAACCAACAAATTAGACTGAAAGGCTGCAAGTTTCTTACATAATATCTAGTACACTCGTGTGATTTTTCTTTGTTTTCTTCACCTGGTAACTATTACATAAGAATGATAGGCTATATGTAATTGCAACGTACCATTTTTACCTGTAAACCTCATTTGACAAGAGAGAAAATGTGAAACACGGTTCAGATGAAGGTGTGTTTCATGTGTGAAGCAGCTCTCAATGGTCTTGAGGTCCATTTTAGCAAATCATGGACAAACAAGATAAGATGTTCTCAACAAGTAGGCAATGCACTCGAGAAATCAGTCTGATCTACATATTTGTGCATTTTCATTTCACTTCGTCCTAATCTAGAACAATGGATTTGAATGATAGCATATTTCATGGAGGAACAAATGTGCAACAACTAGCAAGTTTCCCATAATGCAACAGCAATATGAGAAATGCGTGTAGCCACTGGATCTGCCCAATCAAAAGAGCGATGATTCAAGAATCAACGAGGTAAAATTCATCAAGTTTCACAAAAAAGCAGCACGTTTCACAAGCCAGGAAACTTGACTCACAGCGGTTTCCACAAGATCACAATGTTCATCATTGTGGGATTGTGTTTATACACGCAGCCCCATAATCTTGAACGTGATTGTGGTGGGAATGACTACATGTTCTATGATGTTGTGGTAATAGCAATGTCTGATCGCCTGATATTGATAAAACTACGATGAAATCCTGGACTGTGTATTTACTACACAGCCTACTCAGACACTTAAAAACAGGAAATCGTAATTAAACATTAGACCTGTGTGTAAAACACTAATATACATATATTAATATAATATATAAATTATAGCCTATATACATTAAATTGACTCTATTTCATGTTTTTTTATTGCTGATATAGTTTAATAGTTCAATTAAAAATATTTCCAATAATTGATTTTAATTTAATTTAATTTGTATTTAATTCATAAAACTATGTCCTGGATGACTAAGCATCTCCATAGCAACACGTCCTGTAAGTCACTAATGAGACATAAATCATTCACGCCCTGTAATCAGTGAGTTACGTAATCACGTCCAGGGGATGCGAGCGTCAGTTGATTCTGTGGCCGCGGGGTGGCGCCGCTGAGCGGCAGGACCTGACAGCGTTTGGAAACTCCCTTTTAATTCTCACCTGGAGCCTCTTGAGGATTGAGCAGAGAGGAGTTTCTCAAGCCAGTTGAGAGCACAGTCTGCAAGGACTGCTCAAGACTGGTCGCTCTCTAAGGAACAAGAGTTTCCTAAGAAAACCGGAATACCGTGGAAATGCCTCATCTGAACTTTCCAGACCACGTTCACATGGACCGTCCGATGTAAAGGATTGTACAGCGCCGAACAAGGAAACTGAGGGATCCAGAAGTTACAGGTAACAGCCCTGCCCTGTCTGCCAACATGACACTAAAACTTGTGTAATTAGTTTAATGCAAATTCAGAACTAAAGTTAGAAGTGTCTAAAAACTTTATGTACTCTTAGTCAGCTCCAGTGTTTGTTCTGTGGGTTTAATCGTTCAAATGTGTGCTCCTTGATATTTTGGTCTCAAATAGGTTTTACTTTCAGTAAAAAGTAAAGTGTGTGTGTGTGTGTGTGTGTGTGTGTGTGTGTGTGTGTGTGTGTGTGTGTGTGTGTGTGTGTGTGTGTGTGTCTTGTTCTCTCTTTCACTTGTTTGCAAAAATTTCATTTATTAATCCCCAAATATTTATAATTCTTAGTCGCAAAACGACGTTTTTCTTAGAACCTATTTATTTATTTAATACATAAATTCAATTCACACAGACAAGACAATATACTTTATGAGTTAAAAGCTATTCTGATATTTTTGTGTGACTTGTCTAAAATTACAAATTTGTGTAACTTTTGGGAGATTAAAAAAGAGAGGGGGTGGGTATTAATAACTTGCATTACATAAAAATGCTGACATTCTTGAAAATTTAATTGTTGGCATGAGTAGTTGACATATATAAAATATATTTTTTTCTTTTTCTAAGAAAATAAATTGTGTACCAAATTATTGTCAGTGTGGTGCAACCTGTTTGCAGGAAGCCATTTTGTTGCCATGTGACAACTATAAACAGGAAATGATCTCACAGAAAGGACCACTGTAAACCCTAATGACTGTGTGTCAGTAAAGTGTGGTGTTTATTTTATCTATCCATCTATCTATCTATCTATCTATCTATCTATATCATTTGTTTATTTATTTATTTATTTGACAAAAAAGGCAAAGGTTAACTAAGGTCAAATCAAGTAACCCTATGAAAACTTATTGATATTACTTTTTGTTGGTTTTGATTTTTAAAAAAAGTAATGTTGAACACTCAAGTATGTTCAGGTTTGTGAGGAAAATATTTTTACTTTTAACTTGTGGGTTACACTACATGACTTTTTTTTTTGTTACGTTTTAAAAAAAAAAATTTGTTAAATAACGATTTTTATTGAAAATGCAATTGTTATAACATTTTACAAAAATATATGAAATGAACATGAATACAAATACTCAGTTCCTACAGTAAAAAAAAAAAAAAAATCTATTTTTTTGATTGATTTTTACTTTTTTGTATCGTCTCAGACGTTCTTATCTGTCGTGCACCCATAGAATTCCTATAAATCATTCAATACTAGGGGGGAAATCTGTAGCTGTTCCAGGGATGCATGTTTCTGCGGTGTGTTTTTCCTTTTACACGTGTATCTCAAAGACGCTTCACCTTGTGCAGGTTTATACATTAACCTGAAACAGATAGGAGACCTGCAGGGGTTTGGAGGAGGTGGAGTGAGACAGAGGGACTCCTGCTCTAATGCTCTCAGCTAGTGTGTTGTTGATCATGGGTGACTTCAGGGAGAGTAAGAGAGAAAGAAAGGTGATTGTTAGCATTGTTGATTTAGGGTGTGTCCCTGTACCCGTCAGGCTGCCATGCCGAGGCTTGTTTCTGTAGAGATTCCAGATCAGTTGCGCAAGTGTGTGCAGAAGCAGGAGGTGTGTGTGTGTGTCCTCCACTAACCAACTGTAGGAAATAAAGTTACTGACTGATTTAATAGTGTGTCCCACTTTAGTTTTATTTATGGCTGATTTGCTTTTGCTTGATCTGAATCCATCATTCGCACTGTTTTGATGTGTATCAGATGCACATATCTGAACAGCCACGTGGTGAGGTCAGAACCAGTTGTCATGATGACGAGTTGTTTATGAAATGTGTGAGGATGACTGCCAATGCTCCTCTGAGAGTAAAACCTGAACATCACTGTGACCAAGAATATTTAGGATTGTTTGGAAGGCCATGAAAACTCCATAATATCAAAATTGAAGTCTTGTGTGTTTTAATCCCTGTTTGTTGGCTTTTGGACCATCAGTATGCTAGTGTACTTTTAAAAGTTGACACAACTGACTTTTAGCAGATAAATGCATTCCATTTTCTCTTCTGGAAAAACAGACTCATCCTGCACTACACAGATTTTTGACCAGTCAAATGTTCTCTAAAATCACAACGTCCCTCCCCACCTCACCTGTAGTCGACTAGAAAGTAGCAAATTGTGGCTTTTGATTGTAACTAAATTTGGCATGAAATGAAAATTCACTTCTATTTTCATTAAATCTATATTATAAATGCATATTATAAATCTTATTGTGAACAATTCATCAATGCATATGCACCATTTTTTTTAAAATGTTGTGACCTTGCAATTTTAATCAAAATGTCATAATTTGACCTTTTGAAAACAACAGCATACTGTGGTGACACATGCAGTACTTCTCCAATCATTTAGTCTGCCTAAACCCCGCCCACATCTCAATATCCAATCAATAACCAGTACATAGATCCAAACCCCGCCCTACATTTTCGCCATTACTCTTGAATGCCACAATATGGAAAAAAAATTTTTTTGTTTCATCGTTATTTTAACTAAAGGCTATTGGTTAATAATTTTTTTTTTTAAATTGTATGTCTCACTCAAGTCTTGTTTTAATAGGAAATGTGCCACTACAGGACAAAAACTGCTTTAAGCGAACCCAAATCCAACTTGATATTGCTAATGCCATACTGTACAAGTTGTGTTTTTAAAGGTATTTCACTGAAATAAGTGTCCGTAGAATTCACACCGGTTTAAAGTCAGTGCTTCAATTAGAAACCCCGTCTGTCTGGTTTTAAAGGCTTGTAGTTGAATTAAGCAAAACAGATGAAATCACTTACTGCACCTTTAATTCAAAATGGAGAGAGCCGGGGAGTGAGAGAGCTCTTTGAGGCAGTGGTGATGATCATTTTCCCACGCTAGCAAATGTTGCTTTATTCAGGGTAAATTAAAACTGGTTTTCTTTGGCAGCTGATTTGAGGTGAAGTGGCTGACAATTGTCTGGTTTTGCTCCGGGCATCATGGGTTGTAAAGTAACCCTCAGTAAACATTAAGCTGGCTCAATAGACTGTGAACCAGTGTGCTGCCACCCTGCGGATGATTGATCACTGTGATAGCTTCATCAACAGCTGGGAGATTTTATCACATTGATGTGTGTGTTTGTGGAAGATGATATTAGTACAGAGCTTGAGTACTTACAATCTAAAACTCTTGATGAAACAGGCTGCTCTGACACTTAATGATTATATAATCAGCCCTGATACCTGCAGGACTAATTGAGCGTGAGACACTCCTAATTAGTGTGTGTGTGTAGTTTAGTAAAACTGAATGAAAGTGAAATTGTTTTGGATTATATCAGCATGACACAGTGGGACAGTTCTTGATTTATGAAGATAATACAGTGAAACAGTTCTAATTTGTTTGAAGATAATGCAATGAGTCGATTCTGGAGTGTTAGAAGATGATACAGTGAGACGGTTCTTGATTTTATGAAGATGATAAAGTGAGATAATTCTAAAACTCTTGATGAAACAAACTGATTTGACATTTAATCATTATATAAGAAGCCCTGATACCTGCAGGATTAATTAGGTGTGAGACTCTCCTTTTAGCCTGTGTGGACAGTTTAGTAGAACGTAGTGAATAATCCAAAAATTGTTTTGGATTATGTCAGCAGTTCTAGATTGTTTGACGATGATTCAGTGAGACAGTTCTGACCTTTCTTGAAATGATATAGGCCTAGGCCTAGTGAAACGGCTCTGGATTTTATGAAGATATTGATACACTAAGACAGTTGTGGATTTTGGTTTTAATATTTTTATAGATTTCTTTTTTTCCAATGTACATCACATTTAACAATCCCCCAACCCTTACCAACAAATCCCTAGAGTAGTGCTCATGCTGTCCAATAATTCAGAAAGGAATTACAGGTTTAAAAATAAATAAACAATAATAATAATAATAAAAAACACAGTTGTGGATTTTATTAAGATGATACAGCAAGACAGTTACAGGTTGTTTGAAGATGATACAGTGAGATGGTTCCAGACAGCTTGTGTTGAGACTCAAGACAGCTCCATGAAAACCCAGACGTTAGCAGTCTAATGGAAGAAGGGCTGAGGAAAAACAGGATGAGAGGAAGAAGACAATGATGGAAGGAGAGGTGGAGCTGGAGGAGGAACCCACAGGAATTATACAATTATCACAGTCGTTTAGGAATGTTACTCCTGCTCTCAACAAGCTGCTGCAAAGCCCCAGAACACACACACATACTCTCAACAATAGTGCAGATCACATCTAAATGTCAGAATGTGTATTTTTGTGTGGATGAAATCAGACTGAAATGTGATACGAATGTTAGCACACACCTCTGAAGTTTGGAAGTGATTGTATTTCATTGTCATAAGAAATACACTTCTATCCGCTGGATTTATTTCATGTCGCACGGATATCTGATATAAAAACATACCTCAGGTGGTCTTCTCAGATTCATGTGTTTTGTGTCAGTCTGTGTTTATGTGTAAATGTACTGTAATGGTAGCTGTGAGGAAAGATGGACACTCCCATCTGGATATAATGTGCAGTTAGCATGACAGCTATCAGCACTTTCCTTCTCTGTTCCCCAGAAGCACTGCAATGACCCTCAGCACTTCCCCTCAGCACTTAGGGAGGAATTCAGTTCCTTAACCCTGAATTCCTTAGGTTTGGGGCTTTGAAAGAAAGGCATTTCCTAAATGCTCTTACAACAGTCTGCGTTTCAGAGACAGAAGTGCTCCTGTCTCACACAGTTGTGACGCTGCACATAGTTCACGTAATGTCTTATGTGTAACCAACTCAAGATGTATTGCTCATAAATGAATGTCTCATTTCTTTGACTGGAAAACCCCTGTGCATGATATGTGTGTGTGTGTGTGTGTGTGTGTGTGTGTGTGTGTGTGTAAGAATACCAGTATGTACCATCCACCTGGTGAGCACTGCATCAAATTGCAGATAAGGCAAGCATGGTTCAGTTCTGCATGTGTGTGTGTGTGTTCATGTGACCACAGCTTTCGTGGTTAATACACCTCAGGCATTTTATCTTCCAGATTTACCTCCATTTCCTGTAACCCACATGAACACACACACCCTCTCCTGCTTAGCACACCTGCACACACTAAAGCAGAGAGGTTAAGCCAGGTGTCTTATCTCTTGCACACACCTCACACTTAGTTAGGGAGCGTAGTTATGCATACTGTGATGCTAGTCCTGCCAAAAATAGTATGTACACTGCCATTCAAAAGTTTGGGGTCAGTAAGATTTATTTTTTAAAGAAATGAATACTTTTATTCAGCAAGGATGCCAAAATTGACAGTAAAGATTTACTTTTTTTTTTTTAAATGCTTCAAAAGTATAAAATGTTCTATTAATCAAAGAACGCTGAATAAAAATTCCACCAAATATTAAGTAGCACAATCATTTTCAACACTGATGATAAGAAATTTGAGCATCAAATCAGCATATTAGAATTAGTGGTCGACCGATATTGGTTTTTTGACAACCGATGCAGATGCCGATATCTTGGAAAGCAGGGTGGCTGATTGCCGATATAACGCCGATTTTATAATTTTATTTATTTTAATTAATATTTAAGAAATTTGAAATCATTTGAAGATGGTTTTAAAAAAATAAATGTGTAAAATAAACAATTATACTTTAGATGACAAAGTATTTTTCACAAGTAAATGAATATTTAATAAAAATATAATTAAAAAGGAAGTAATAACCAACAGGGCACTCTGTATTCTGGGAAGTTTGTGTGCATTGGGAATCTTTTTTTTTTTTTTAAATAAAGCCAAGTTAATTCATTTTACATACAGCACACAGTGAAAATGACATGAATATGGCAGTGGACAAATGCATAAAGCGCAGCATAATTTGAAATCACGAGTTTATCGTGAGTTTGTCAATCACGCATATCCAGTGAAGCTGAACTCTCCTCCTGTCTGCTTTCAATTCGCATGGATCGACCGTCACGCAGAGAACACGCGATCATGCAGGATACAAATGCACACTTTATAAGATCTCACAGCTGGATTTGACTAAGTTTGCAAGGCTTGTGAAATTAAATGTTCATTAGTCATTCAAAGATTTGTTTAAATGATATAAATGCTGACGGCAAACGAGAAAGTATTATAATGTTTGCCTTTCTATTACTAATAACATAAAAGCAATCGTTATAATACTTTTTAGTATACCTTTTAATTCCTTTGTTTAACAGTTCTATCTGACTATTAGACTTCTATCTGTATAGACAAAACTGTGAACGACAACAACGAACAAGAGAGAGAATGTGAGCGTTGTATGCTCAGACGCTGCCGTTCTCAGTGCCGTCAAAATAAAAGTCCCGCCTCGAACGTATCGGCCAAACAGAAAAACTTATCGGCCGATGCCGATATTTGAAAAATGCCAGATATCATCTGATATATCGGCCTTGTTGATATATCAGTCAACCACTGAATGGTTTCTGAAGGATCATGAACGACACTGAAGCGCTTTAATGATGCTAAAAATTTTACTTTGCCAAAGGAATAAATTATATTTTAAAATATATTCAAATAGAAAACAGTTCTTTTAAACTGTAATAATTTTTCACAATGTTACTATTTTTAACTGTATTTTTGGACAATACCTTGAACATAAAAGACTCTTCTTTAAATTTTACATATGCAAAAATTTGCATTTACAATATGCAAAAAAAAAAAAAAAAGGTTAGAGACCATAGGCATTATTTCACATGTTTCAAACACTAGTATGATATATTGTTGTCACATGACTCCTTCTGCATGTTTAATTACGTCTTGTTTAGTTATCAGGATTATCTTGTAAATAAACACATTATTTTTTAACCCTATTTTATGAAAAAAAAAGAAATTAGTAAAAAAAAAAATATATGTTTAGTTACATTTGATATTACTACTGATTCATCATCCCACTCAAATTGAAAGTCAAACCGTCCCATTGCATTGCGTCTTACATTTTGGCAAATATAGTAGGCCGTCGTGCATAGTATACATACTGAATACTGCAGCAATAGTAAGGGTAGTATGATAATATAGCACTGCTAAAATACTAGTGCAGTTCTGTATCCCATAATGCAGTGCACGCAATGTTCCATTTTCAGTGCAGTTAACAAACAGAAAAAAGTTATCTTTTAATTCCTTGTTTTTACTTATTTGATAGGACTGGCAAAAGATATTCTGATGTTTTTACACTAAACTGGATTAAAATTGCAAAACAGCCATGTCACAGAATGATGATGATAACATGCACCTAATGAGGTCATGTGACCTAGATAATAACATACAAGCATACTACTGCTTGAAATGGTTTATCACTGCGTAATGTGTACTGTTTCATGTAATTGTTTTTTTAATGGTAGGCAGCACACTTAAAGCAGTAGTCCGTTTTTGGGGGAATACTACAATTTTTGTTTTGTTTTTGAGTACAATATTTGAATCCACCCTAAAACTGTTGAATCACTTGACACACAGACACACCTGTTGGAATAGCAGTGCATTTTTCTCAGGGTTGTGAGAGTTTCAGTATGGGAGTGTGTACAGTAATTGTCTGTAAGTGTGCTTGTGTGTGTAAGGATTAAACCACAGGCAGAACATCCAAACAAAACAGACCTGTGATGTCATGCAAATGAGTTCCTAACATGTATATTATAATAACTAGTATTATATAACTAAATGCAAATGAATCATCTGCAGCTCGCAGGGAACATGTGAGTCAGTGTTTGTAACTCTGTGGATCAAACTGATGTGATTACAATGAAGAGTGGATAAAATCTGTGGCACCGCTGCATGCTGGTTCTGCTCTGTTTGTTTCTGCACATTTCCATGGTGATGGAGTGAGTCAGAATGCTGCATTCTGATTGGTCCGTTGACCTGCTAAACAGCTCTGCAGCCACGTGAGGATGTCTCGTTCTCAGTCTCGCTCACACATATGAAATCCACTCCAGTTTCCTCATTTTTAACATCGTGTTAGCGTGTCAATGTATATTTCCTGCTTTTCTTTTTCTCTAACATCCCTCACTCTAGCTGTCTTGCTTCGAAGGAGCTCTGTTTATTTTAAACGGCATCATTTTCAAATTGCAGTTTACTTTATGCCATGTGCATTCATGTGAAGTTCTGCTCTCTGTGAATGTTTGTGCGTCTATTAATTGAGTAAAATGAACTCCTTTGGTAAATACATCTGCTGGGTGTGTTTATTCAAGATATAATGCCTTGTGTTTGAATATTTTACACATCATGAATGTGTGTTTGTGTGTGCTGTGTGAGGGTGTGTATCAGTATGTGTGTGTAAGGGTGGAGCCCATGACTAGGTGTTCAGGAATGAGACACAATTGCAATTTTGGTGTCCGATGTACAGTATTAGGATCAGACCCTGATTAATGGGGACCACCGATGTCAGTAACAATTCCAGACATACCATTCTGTTCTGTTATGGTATCGTTTTTTTAATAAATGACCCTGGATTTAAATCCAAACTAAAGGCTCGTTCACACTAGCTATGTAGTGCGCTGCAGTTATGTTGTCTGCCACTTTAAATGCAATGCTCTTTAAAGTCAGGTGGATTCTGTCAATGTTTTTATCATTCACCAGCTGAAAAAAAAATAGTCTTGAAAGTGATTCCAAATATATTGTTCCTCTCCATATTGTTATAGTTGTGGTGTGGACATTGCTATGCTCATAGAATTAGAACGACTATTAAAGCTATATAGTTATAGTCATCATTGTAGTTATAATTATGTGTTTTTAAAAGTTAATAAACAAAGGAAAAATTGTAGTAAACATTTACTGGGGCGGTAATTTTTGCGTTGTGGAAAAGAGTACATTTCTTTTTCGAGTCTTTTCAGCAAAATATGATCGGTTGCACATGATGATCAAATGATCTAGAAGCTGCGACTTGACTGGACTGATGCTACTTAAAGTTGGCATTAAATTAAGAAATTTATCTATTTTGTAAATGCATGGTTACATTTTAATGATACGTTTCATTTTTAAAATATTTTAACCTTGCCATTTTTAATCAAATTGTCAAATTGTCTAAATTTTCTAGTGACAACATTAGATTTTATCCAGTGGTGTTTGCTAGACTTATCCAATCATTTAGTCTGCTTAAACTCCGCCCCTCTACAAACAATTGCAAGATTGCATTGAAATTTTGGATCTCAGAATCCAATCATCAACCGATGGATTGAACCAAGTCCTCATCCTACATTTTTTTTCTTTGTCAGTAATTTCACTCCAGAATACATCACGATTTGGAAGAAAAGATCAGTTGCTATGTCAGTTTCATCTGAACTTTAATTTACAAAGACAAATATTTATTTTTAGAAGTTGGCTCAAAAAATCTGAAGGGACATGTCTTTGCATTATAGCATTGAAATATTAGTTCTGTAATACGTGAGACACATTGTGTTCGGGCAATTCCTCAGAACTGCATCCTGCATTACTGAGGTCCAAGGTTGAATTTCCAGCATTGCCAGACTGGAATAAAAGTCAATTGTTTAATGGTGGATTAGCCAATTCTTTTTCCTTTTCTGTAACTTCTGCTTTTCCCATAGAGATACAGCACTTGAGCGTTTCATGATTGTGAATGAAGAAATTATTATTTTTTTAATGGCACCTATAAAAAAATGTGTGAACAAACTTACAGAAGACTGTTGCATGAATGCTAGTGAGAAATTCCTTTTAGGGCTTGGTCTAGTGTCCAGGTAATTTACAAACCTGACAAAAACAGGCTTTACAAAACAGTGACTCATGTGAATTATTTCTGTTTTTGTGGCAGGCTGCGCAATGTCATCTGGCCGTGAGTCTGTAGGGGATCTGATTCCCCCAGATATGCTGCAGGTGTTCAGTGAGGACCGGCAGGGCGGCAGGGGCAAAAGGGGCAGGAGAAGGGCATCCTTCAGCCGTGCTTTCAGGTGGTTGAAGAGCCAGCGCAGGAAAACCCGCCGACGTGCTGCAGAGATACGTGGCGACCTGCTTGCCGCTGGTTCACCTGTAGAACTACCACAATCAACACTTGTCACAGGTAATACTTTTGCTATTATGTACTCTTTAGATGTCCATCGTTCTTCAGATGATGTATGTGTTTTTTTTTTTACTGGTGGGCCTGTTTTTCTTTTCTTTCTTGCTTGGAAGACTTTTTTTTGTAATAGCCACTATTTTCACATTTATAACATAAACGGGTTATGTAAGCAGATGAGTCTCATGGAAATTAAAGAAAGAAAGGTGCAGTGCAGCTTGGCTAATGAAAGGTATGTTGTGTGCTTTGGAAATCAATGTAGGAAGCCAGAAACAACATCAGCGTGAATAAACCCGTTTATAAATATATGGTTACATTTATGCATTTGACAGAAGCTTTTATCCAAAGTGACTTGTATTGCATACAATGTATACATTTTATCAGTTCATGCATTCCCTGGGAATCAGACCTGTGACCATGGCATAGCTTGCAACATGCTCTTCTGTTTGAGTTGCAGGAAAAGTTTAAAATTATTTCCCACTTTCCCTCTAACATCAGTAAATTATGAAATGTACCAGACTGACACTTTTGAACAAACCAGTTGCTTGCTTTTTTCACTTTGCATATTAAACTGGGATAAAATATATTTTAACATTTGCACATTAAAGCTGAAGTGTTACTTTTTCAAAGACAAACATTGTTTTAATAAAGATGACTGTACTCCAAATCATTTGGCCAACACATGCTCATTGAAGTATTTGATGATTAATGGTGTCACTAACTTTAATCGCTCATTAGTAGTTGGAACAAGCTGTTTTGCCACATGAAAATACTTCTGTCAATTTGAATTTACTGACATTTGCAAATAAGAATATTGCAGTAAAATGTAAGTTATGCCTCGGTGGAAAATATCTCTCAACCATTTTGTAGCATTTGCAACATGCCTACTAATCTATCCTAACTGCTGTACTAACAGGGAGATATCCATTTAGGTTTGTATTCAAACCGTGCTTAAAATGTATGGGATATTAAACACTTTATCTGTCCTTGTATTGCCTAACTAGTAAATGTTGGTATGTGTTTTGGAAATGATTTCAGTAGTGTGTGATGTGTGCAGACATTCAGTCATTTCATTTCAGACTGTGTAATTAGTAGAGTAATCCGTTTACAATAGAAGAAGTCATTAGTTTGGGTAACTAGTGAGCAGCTTTAAAAATACAACCCGAATTCCGGAAATGTTGGGACTTTTTTAAAATTTGAATGAAATGAAAACTAAAAGACTTTCAAATCACATGAGCCAACATTTTATTCACAATAGAACATGGATAACATAACAAATGTTTAAACTGAGAAATTTTACACTTATCCACTAAATGAGCTAATTTCAAATTTAATGCCTGCTGCAGGTCTCAAAGTTGGCACGGGGGCAACAAAGGGCTGAAAAAGCAAGAAATTTTGAAAAGATTCAGCTAGGAGAACATCTAGCAACTAATTAACTTAATTGACATCAGGTCAGTAACATGATTAGCTATAAAAGGGATGTCTTAGAGAGGCAGAGTCTCTCAGAAATAAAGATGGGCAGAGGCTCTCCAATCTGTGAAAGAGTGCGTAAAAAGATTGTGGAATACTTTAAAAACAACGTTCCTCAACATTAAAACGCCAAGGCTTTGCAAATCTCATCATCTACAGTACATAACATCATCAAAAGTTTCAGAGAAACTGGAGAAATCTCTGTGTAAGGGACAAAGCCGAAGACCTTTGTTGGATGCCCGTGGTCTTCGGGCCTCAGACGACACTGCATCACTCATCAGCATGATTCTGTCATTGACATTACTAAATGGGCCCAGGAATACTTCCAGAAACCACTGTCGGTAAACACAATCCGCCGTGCCATCTGCAGATGCCAACTAAACCTCTATCATGCAAAAAGGAAGTCGTATGTGAACATGGTCCAGAAACGCTGTCGTGTCCTGTGGGCCAAGGCTCATTTAAAATGGACTGTTTCAAAGTGGAAAAGTGTTCTATGGTCAGACAAGTCCAAATTTGACATTCTTGTTGGAAATCACAGATGCCATGTCCTCCGGGCTAAAGAGGAGGGAGACCTTCCAGCGTGTTATCAGCATTCAGTTCAAAAGCCAGCATCTCTGATGGTATGGGGGTGCATAAGTGCATGGGTGTGGGCAGCTTGCATGTTTTGGAAGGCACTATGAATGCTGAAAGGTATATAAAGGTTTCAGAGCAACATATGCTCCCCTCCAGACAACGTGTATTTCAGCAGGACAATGCAAAATCACAACAGCATGGCTTCATAGAAGAGTCCGGGTGATGAATTGGTCTGCCTGCAGTCCAGATCTTTCACCTATAGAGAACATTTGGTGCATCATTAAACGAAAAATACATCAAAGATGACCAGGAACTCTTCAGCAGGTGGAATGGGACCAAATTCCAACACCAAAACTCCAGAAACTCATCATTTCGATGCACAGACGTCTTTAAACTGTTTTGAAAAGAAGAGGAGATGCTACACCATGGTAAACATGCCCCTGTCCCAACTATTTTGAGACCTGTAGCAGGCATCAAATTTGAAATGAGCTCATTTTGTGCATAAAATTGTAAAATTTCTCAGTTTAAACATTTATCTATGTTCTATTGTGAATAAAATATTGGCTCATGTGATTTGAGTCTTCTAGTTTTCATTTTATTTAAATTTAAAAAAACATCCCAAAATTTTCTGAATTTAGGTTATAATACAAAATATCTTTCAGAAAGTATGAGTCTCATTTTTCCAACTATGTGTTTTGATAATTTCTCTCCTTTTCTGTGGTTCATTGTTTATGTGTTGGACCAGAGAATCGAAGGCTGACACATCAAATGACCCTTAACCTTCTTGAGATATGTCTCTCAAATACCTATGTATTATTGTGTGTGCTGAGAGAGGTCTAAATGTTTGCTGTGTTTATTGCAAAGTCATGAGTTTTCCAGAGCTGGAATTTCAACATGCCATGAAGATAAAATTTGTCCTGTACTTGAGGTCACTTGCGTGTACGAGTTTTAAGTGTTTATTTAAAAGTGCACAGTACATTTGTGGGGGAGATTAGGCTCAGAACCAGGATTGAATGCATGTGAATTATGATCTCGAATTATGCCTTGTTTATGTTTTTTGTGTGTGCTAAGCAGAGGATGAATTGTGAAGGTTCCACATGGGCTGTAATAGCAGGGAGACCATTGTGAGACCACACCTCAACCCCACCCATTTACTGAAGCATGAATCCACTCAAATACACATACACACGCCGGGCTGACACAACAGAATGCAGTTTTCTTAATGATCGATATGGTGCATAACCACAAAAAATAAACAGCTTTTATGTGATTGTACTGAGGGTGCGGTACCTACCTGCTGCCGAAAACTGTGCAAAATGTAGCAGGATGGATTATTTAAACCCGTCACACTCGTCCTGAAATTAGGCTGGAATTAAATAGGCAGCATGCAGACCATCATGATGCAATTAGTATTACGCATTGGAGAATGTGACTCAGTTGATTTCAGTAAGGTTTAATGTAGCATATCTCTAATCTAATGGCATGATGCTCTAAAACTGGTTATTTTTGTAAATACTTTTCATTACTGAGCTTGTTTATGCAGATTATGGGATTGTCTTCTCAGTAAAGGACAAATGATTTGCATTATTAGAGCAACTATGATGCTTTAAAATGCTGTTTATGTAGCGTTTTATCATCTGTTGTTTTGAATGTGAGATGTGATCGATCTGGGTTCTTGTGAATGACCCTCTATGTTGATTTTAAGAATGTGTGTCACTTTAAAAACTAAATCTTTCAGTGCGTTTTGAAACTTGATAAGATTATCTTGTGCTGCTACCTTGTGATATGGAGTTGACGTTCAGTCTCAGTAAGTCAATTGATTAGATTAGTTTGTCTGGGTAAATTGTTGATCTCAATTTGGTGTCTTGTGACCAGTTTGATTTTTACATTATTATTATTATTCATTTCTGATTTTCACACAATAACAAAGTAATTATTTGATTTACAATAATAAAAAACATGCATTATAAATAATTTTTATAGTTACTACAATAATATACACTAATTTTCAAAAGTTTGGGGTCTGTACTTTTTGAAAATCGTCTGCATTTATTTGATCAAAAATAATTAACAGCAGAAATATTGCAAAATATTATTATAATTTTAAATAACTGTTTTCTATTTGATCCCTATTTGACTGAGCATAATTTTCAGCAGCCAATAGCCATTTTTTTTAAATGAATAGTTTTTATGTACAAATGTTAAATATTCTATATTAAATTTGACTGAATCAACCAGACTACAGTAGAAGCCATTTTTAATGTTCAGATCAGGCAGAAATAGCTCCTTAGAGTTAACAACTGAATATTTTCTGAAGAACAAAACCACATCATATTTTAGTGAGTTTTTGGATGTTTTATGCTATGAAAACATTTGTACCCGTGAGGCCCATTTTCATGATCTCACTTAGGGCCCCGAAAAGCAGCACAAGTTAAAACAACTTTTAATATTTAGGGCTAGGGGATGGTTCATACCCTAAACATGAGCAGTATGAATAGTAATGCTTGCTTTAGCAAGCACCGCTAATAAGAGGGTCACAGCTACAGAGAACACACACATAATATTGTGTTTTGCATCCTGTATCCCAGACCTTGCAACGTCTCAACTTCCTGTGGGATGTTGCTGGTTCAGTCTGAACAAAGAGCTGTTACCTTAAACCCATTTCCCATGAAATTTTCCACTGACGCGCTCGCACACTCGCATACACACACTGCTTTTTCCAATGTTTTTGACGTCTCCCGTTGGAAGTTACAGGTTTGCCAAGGGTTACCCACAATCCTGACCTTTCTTCTACCTTTCCTTGTCAACTCATCATTAGAAATGCCAGTCATTCCTTAACACCTTTTTAAACAGTCCCTGTGAACGTTTGCGAGATGAAGACAGACGGAGTTTATGTGTGCGTTTGTTTGTTTGTTACGCGTGGGCGTGTTTGTGTAGAATTCCATACCTTCCTGAGCTTTGCCCTGGAGATTCTGACACAATGAACAGGTGTAATGTTGGGAAACTGGTTCTCTGCTCGGCTCTTTCTCTGTTTCCAGTTTTTGTGAACAGAACTCAGCTCTATGCCAGAACTAGACTGATTCAGACTGACTTAATATGGCTCTTGCTTCCAAAATGTGAATTCTTTATTACGTCCAACATCCATATTTAGCTCGGTATGCGTGTGTAGCCCCTTTAAGCGTTAGGTTGTAAAGTGTTGATTTCAAATCTGTTTCAGCTTGCCTGTTATATAGCATTTTTCTTTGGATTTGCACCTGGTCTGAATATAAACTGGTCTAAAAATTCATTTTCCCTTTAATAATTGCACCATAGACTATATATAGCAGTTATATTCTCAGTTTTGTGTGCTTGCACTGCATTAGTACATGGTAGGACCTGATTAAAAGCAAAAGTGAAAGAAATGTCAATGTTGGAATGATGATTTGCATCGTGCAAGTGGCACACAACATTATGACCATTAGGAATTAAGTTTGCATCAAGCACTCAAAGCCAAGTGTGAAAACCTCCTAAATCAATTATTCTTTCAAAAAGTTACATAAAATTAAAAGATCGACTACATGGACACACAGAGCTCATCCAGTAAGCTTTAATTCATGTCTGCAGCTTTGTGTTTTCAATGATACCTGCTGAAGGAGGGAGTTTTATCAAAAGATGACATTTTTGTTAGCAAGAAATGTATTACTGATAATTTTTTGCATCAGTTATACCTCTTCTGTGTGTGTTTAACTGACGAAATGGCAAATATTATGTTACTGTTATGTGAGATAGGTGTGGCAGACAGAGGCCTTTCTTACCACTTTCTGAAAATCATCCAAAATCGAAGCGCAGGTTGTGAGCATGTGTAATAAACCTGTAATCGGTCAACTTACTTTTCAAAGACGTTTGTATCGACTTCAGCTGAGGGGTGTTTGCCTCAGTTAACCTTTACCTGCATTTTGAATGGATAATGCCTCGGGGACAAACGGACAGTTTTCCAAGGGAGATTAAAAATTAAGGCCTGTTTTATACATCTCACATCTGCAGCAGCGTGTTTTCATTTCATTGCTCGTATTAACAGGTTATAGCATTCATGCTGCATGTTTAAGCAGAAGCAGCTCTACATGTAGAGTTTCATCACCCAGCCTATTTGTGCTGGGCGTTACACTGAACGCAGCAGAAAATGCAATTAGCATATTTATCAAGACGGTCTTTTGCAATACACTGTAGACTTTTATGAAGCAACACACAATATGGAGTAAACCACTCGTCTGTCAGACTTGATGCAAGTTATTACAGGTCAGAGATGACAGAAATAACACCAAGTCAGACTGAATACAGCCTTTGAATAGTTTTATGTAAATGGATGCTTTTGTAAATTTGATTTCATGTCGCCAACATAAACTTTTTTTATTTACAGCATTTATCAAAGAAAATACTCATTAGGTAAATCATAAAACATCTCTTACTATTAAAGCCAATGTACAAGATATTAACGCCAATATACCTGTTTTTAAGATAAAATTGCTGAAGATTAGATTTCTGCCAACATAATTATTTTCATGCTAAATAAATAATAAATATAAAAGTATTAAATCAAATATATATACATATTAATATTAAAACAAATGTTTTATTCATTTATAAATAATTATATAAATATAATTAATTTTTTTGTGCAAAATATTATTAATAAATTATAATAATTTATAAATAAGTTATAATTTATCAATACATTATATATTAATTAATACTATATTTTCTTGCTAAATCATAAAATCATTATATTTAACACTTCCATATGAATAATTCTTATGACATGAAAGCTCAAAATGTGCTTGTTCAACTTATGAAAGCTCAATGTATACATCGATGTGAGATATAAGAAACAGACTTGAATACAACAGCTGATTTTATACAATAAAAACATAAAGTAGTCTTTTTTCGTATGACGTGAATACGGCCCCAAAGTGCTGCCCCCTACTGCCCGACCTGAACACAGCAGCCCCTGTCAGGGCAGGGCAGTCCTGGCAGCACACACATTGCCTGTGGGATCTAGCTGCCAGTAATGAGAACTACACTGAGCGTGTTTACATTGCTAATCTCGATCATTCATTTTAGCACGTTGTGTTCCTCTTTCACTCTCTAACTTCTCAGTCTCTTTACCTTTCGTTTGACTTTGCTTCAGAGTAGATTTAATAAAGGTTATTAAACATCTAATCAGTATATCAGCGTCAGGCGCCAGGATAAAGTCTCTCGTTGCGACAAACTCAAGGTTTTTTTTTTTTTTTTAACGGAACTGAGATAAGCTAATATTTTTCTGTTGTATTGTTTTTGAGTGGTTTTGCTTGCAGTCGAAAGCCACAACCACTATAAAAGGATTGTAAAATTAGGTTTAGTTTGATTATAAAGTTAAAGCTGCTCAGGGAGTCTGTGTGAGTTTTATCCTGTTTGAGACTCCTTGCAGCTGTTCTGACATCTGCCCTCAGCAGGTCCAGGCATGCCTTAGCCTTTCTCATTCTGTGCTGCTTTTATTTGGCTTTCTCAGAAGGTTATCAGTTTTTAGAAAATCTCTGAAGTTCTGAGAATACATTCAAAGATGATTTAGGTCATGGTACAGGTTATACAACCTTTAGACATCACCACAAAACTCTATGCGCACATACATACACAAACACACGGAGTATTTGCTATTAGATTAAAGCTTTCATATCAGATCTGTGTCGCTAATGTTGTTTCATAATACAAATGATTCTAAATTCTGAATGGATGTTTAAAAATGTAGTTAAATGCACATCTGAGACTGTAATATTGCAGCATTAATAATGCATTGGCATGCAAATGTGGGTGGTCATGTAAATATTTTGGGTTTCGAGTTTTTTTTTGTTTTTGTTTTTTTTACTGCTGCTGATTTAATATTGTCTTTCTGGACTGGAGCTTATACAGCATGCTTTCTGTCATAAATACTGAATATTCATGTCATTGTATTGCTGCCGTTTTCTAAAAGCGAGAGGACATCATTCTTGTGAATGCCATCTCTCTTGGCTTTTATACAGTATGGTATGTTCTCCAGGGCTGAAAAGCTGACCTCTGTGGTTGTTCAACTATTATAATTGTTTAAAACCATTGCTAGGAACATTTTATCTGTGGTTTGGCTGTATCTAAAGACACATAAATATCACTAGTGAGACAAACCAAGTACTCCACCAAGCCACAGAAATATCAACGGTCAGAGAAAAGTTTCACTTTCTTTCCTTTTTATTTTGTTCATTCTTTATTTTTTGTTCTTTAACTTTGTATTTCTAGAAGAAATGTATTCCCAGTTGAAAGAATTTGTGAATATAAAGAACAAAACTTAAATATCATTATAGCTCTTACAGGTTGTCTTCTCTTGTCATGATTAATGAAGTTGGATGAGGAAGGCCAGTCATATGTGATAAATGAGTGGGCGGGGCTTTCTAGGCTTGTAGGACGTGTCTGGCCTGGTTTAGAGGTACATTGAGATGGAGATGGACTGAGGTTGGTTTTTAGCATTCCTGCTGCAGTCCTCGCTGACCAGAGATCAACTAGAAATTAATAATGCAAATGCAGTATTAAAGAAGAATGTGTGAAGTGTCAGACTGAATCAAATGTAGAGCTGTTACTCAGCTCTCTGCAAGGATAAATAATTGCTATTTGTTGTTTTACTAGTAGTTTATAAAAAGGAACATTTGTCTTTTGTTCTTCAGGTTGGGCAACAAGTTTCCCCTTAAGCATACCTGTGAACTCGGTTCCTTTGTTCTCCTACTCCATCTAGTGGTGAGAAAGTGAACTGGTTGGAAAACAGTCATTTAATCAACCCTTGTATTTTTTTTCTTCTTCCATGAAACACAAAAGGAAGTTCAAGACAGTGTTGTGCAAAGGTGACAAAAAAAAAAAAACTTGCAGTCCAAACGACTAAGGGACTTTATTCAAAGCTTTAAGCAATTTATTTTTATATTCATTAGCTTCATATTCAGTGAAGGCTATGTTCACTACAACCTAGAACCTTAAGAAACAGTACATAATCCATAACTACTTTTTTCTGCAGTTACACTCTTGGTCTAGCTTTTGTGCTACAATGGTTTACTCTTGAAATTCAGAAATTTCTGGAGTATTTTAGCCCATGTGTTATTAGATACTCATCCGGATCAGGACTACTAAAGCTCTCCAAATACTGTTTGTTTGTTAGTTAGTGAAGCTCTTCACTCTAAAATTAGTCATTATTAAAGAGCGTGCCAGCACACACAGAGGATTTAATCACTTTAAACTCCTGTGGTCATGCAGACATGGTGCTCTTGTTAAATCAGAATGACTGTTCTCTTCTGTCCATCTTTAAAACAAAAGGTAGGTCTTTATCAGAGTTTGTTAGATTCACATTTTGGTTAAATATGAATGGAAAGCCTTTTACAGTAGCTGTCTGTATTATGAAAAATTTTCTTAATTCATTTCCGATAATGTAAAGTCATGTTTATGTGTAAAAGCTGAATGTGTTTGTAAACAGTATTCTGTTTTTAACAGTATTAAAAATTTGTTTTGTAAGGTTTTTATCAGGATTTTGCATGGTGAATAATTGTAGGATTTTTGCAGTACAGTAAATTGCAAACATAGCATTTCTATCCATAGCATCTATGGACAGAAATACTATGAACCCATCAAAAAATGCTCCCAAAGACCCAAATGACCAGAAAATGATGAGTGAATTAGCAGGGTGAAATCGGGACACATGGTTAATTTGAGCATGGTCTTTTTTTTTAGCATGCAGGCTAACTGTGTGATTGGCTATATAACCAGGTTACGGGGCTGTCAGTCTCTTTAGTGATTAAGTGACATAATAGGATGTGGCATTAAAACACAGGAGAAAACCTAGTTAAGTGAATGAGGTAATTGATTTTGCATTAGCCTTCACTGAAACTGAGCTTATATCAGATAAGTTGCTATATTATTTGCTTGCATGCATTTTTCTCTGTGTGTGTGCTAGTATTTTTAAAACATCCAGGCCCTGTACATTTGAAACATCCTATACTGTATTTGTCTGTCATCTGAATATATGTATTAAATGCAATTATTTGTTTCTCTCTCTGCAGGCCTTAAAGAGGATGTTGTGGGAGCTATTTCTCTTCAGGAGTTCCGAGAAAATGTGTTTGTGGAGGGTAATCGGCCTAAATATGTGTTGGACCTGCACACACAGGCCCAGCAGGGCCTGAAAATGCAGCAGCAAGAGGGTGAGAAACACACCTGCACACACTTTCTTTTACTCTAAACCAAACACATGCATTTCTTCAACACACTGCAGTTTATTTTATTTGGTTACAAGGTAATGTTTTATGTTCCAGATGATAGCAATGGGATGGACTACCCTGATGACCAAAGTATGATTGTAAGTGTTCCTCCATGCATTGATCAACCTTCAGTTCCTGTTATGAATTTTTATTTCTGTTCCCACTATAGTGACAGCCTGGTTTTATTTGTGCACATATGCAATTTTATAAGTGCAATATAAGTGCATTGACTACTTTGAAGTTGCTGATGAAAGATTATAAATCTGGAAAATTATGCTGTTTCCTTTAGTCAACAGTAACGGCTCAAACTGAAGACAGCATGGCCTTCAGTGAGCTGAGAGGCTTTGAGTCTGAGAGCACAGCTGCTGATTCTGTTTCGATGCGTTCCTCCATCTCCTCACGATCAACTCGCTCAGGACTCAAACGCCAAGGTAACACTTCACATATAAACACATTATTAGTCATAAAAATTTTAACCATAAAACATCTTGGTCTAGTAAAGATACATCCTCATAAAGTTATTTAAAAATTCGTATCGCATGTAACAGCAACATTTTCTGTTTCCTTTCTCCAGCCTCAACGTTCAGGCCTCTGAAGCCGGATAAGACTGCAGAGAAGACGAAGTCTCGTAGGAAACATATGAGAACTGTTGTAGGAATTCCTCGACATGTCCAGAAAGAACTGGGTATGTTGTGCTACAGTCTTCTATAGTGTAGAACATGTCTTTGAGTCAGTTAGTGGAAAACATATGTTTAATTTATTTTTATATTTCATATCTGAAAGGGTTGGACAGGGCAGCATGGATCACCACAAATCCTCTTGATGGTCAGCTGTTCAATGGAGACATGATCACACCCACCATAATTTCCAATGTGGACAGCACGTCTTCCAGCTCTGATCAAGAAAGTGTACAAGACCATCTACAGGGCATACAGAACCTGTACACAGTTAAGAAAGGCAACACACAGCGCCCCACACTGACAAAACCCAAAGATGACGTCCTCCAAGGGCTCATAAACCATTCTGTAGATCCAGAAAAGTCAGGAGCAGGCGCTCTAAGTGTTCCTTGGACAGAGAACCCAACCGGTGCAGTGATGTCCATCTCACCTCAGGCCACATACATGTCTAAAATCATTCCAAATGCTGTACTTCCCCCATCTGTGGATGTTGTGGAACTCAGTCGCAGCCGAAGTCGCAGCAGTGTCCGAACTGTCAGCAAGAGCAGCCTGGTATCAGCCAGCCCAGCATCCACACGTGCTTCCTCCAGAGTCTCCTCACGTTGTTCCACAACCCACTCAAACTACTCTGGATGGACCTACTCGGGATCATCAGAAACGCTTGTATCCGATTCTTCTACCATCTCCAGCAGTAGCACTCCCCGTGTGGCCAGCAGAGGGAGTCAGGTTGAGATCAAGAATAGACCAGCCAAGCTGAACAACCGCGGTTCCCATGTTAAAACTACTCATGTGAATGGGGGCTCTACCGAGGAGGAGGACAGCGGAAAGACAGGATCTGCTGCTGCATTCACACGTAACCTATCAGTGATGAAACGAGGCAAGAAACCTCCAGCTCCTCCCAGCAGGTCATACTCTTTACACAACGGGAAACAGACCTGGAAGACATCTGAAAGTCCTACCTACTTGGCTGATGTCAGCATTCCAGATGGATCACCATACCCTGTTGTCATAAAGGCCACCACTCTCAAGTTAAGCCCTAAGGTAGGCATACGTCCCTCCAATGGACCCACAACTGTCCCATCAAAGGAGAGCCAGCCAGTCAGCACAAACAAGAAAACGATGTTAGCTGAGCTAAAGATACACAGAAATAACCTTCAAGTGTCTTCCATTGGCGCACCCCAATCATACACAAATGGCACCGATAAGCTTGCTGAACTTAGGAACAGCCTTCTGTCTGCAAAAAATCTAATCAAAGGTAACAATTCCTCACCAGCTGTAATGGCTCTGTTGTCTCTGTTTGAGATTCCCACCCATCCCAATGTACTGGCTCCGCCAGCTCCTCCTCCTGAGACCTGGGCTCACAACCAGCGGACTTTTGAACTGCTGTGTGGTCCCGGACCTGTTAACTATTCACGCTGGTCCAAAAAGAGAGGTCTAAAAATTACAGATGAACCAGATGTGGCTTTGGCAAATACTGACAGAGTAAATCCAGCACCACTTTTGCAGACAGTAGAGATAAAAGGCAAAGTTGAATCCGTAGCGCCACTTGTCTGTGTCGCCCCATCTCCATCACCTCGCCCAGAGCATTGCCCACCAATACCAAACAACAGCCAAGCCAAAGCTCCTCCGCCCCCTCCAGACTTTGTTCCCTCAACTCCTACACTAGCTACCAAAGCAATAAAGGACTTGACGACTTGGATCCCTCCACCTCCTCTGTTTCCTCCTCCAGCACCTCCAGTCGGTACGACTACAACTCCTGTCGCTGTGCAAAACGATACTGACCTCCCTCCACCGCCCCCACCATTTTCGCCACAGTCTTTACTGACAATGACAATGCCTCAACTACCACCAGATATTCCACCGCCACCACTGCAGGAAGTTCCACCTCCACCAAGACCACCTTCTGAACCACAGAAAATCGCATCCTATCCGCAAGAATCCCAATCTTTGACACACAATGTGTTAGTAACATCATCTGAAACTTCTCAACAAATCAGCGTTCCTCCACCTCCTCCAGTGCCCACGGATGTAAGATCTCAAGTCACTGTTCCTCCACCTCCTCCGCTACCTACTGATGTAAGATCTCGAGTCACTGTTTCTCCTCCTCCACCACTACCTAGTAATGTAAAAATGGAGGACAGACTAGAGACGACAGAAACAGAGAAACGGACAAGCAGTCCCTCTCCGGCCAAAGAGGAGACCTCCGGTCCTGTGGTCACCCAGTCTCTCCTACAGATGGTTCGTCTTAGGTCGGTTAAGTCCAGTCAGATCCCTGATGTAGATCCTGATAAACCATCACAACCCAAACCAAAATCAGGTGTCAATCAAGAGGCGCCTCCAAAGCCAATGAGACGATCTTTGATTTTGACATCACTGCCCCCCGATGTGGAAGCTCTTTGCAACACGGAGCCAAAAACTGAAGCTCCGTCCCCCAACACAACCACAACCACTGTATCAAATACTCAGCAAGGATCATCTGATCCAGAAACTAAATCAAATAACATTGCTGAAAAAACAGAAAACACAATACTTGAGCCAAAATGCTCTTCAGCTATATGTCCACCTACCGAACCAAGTAAGAATCCAGTTCCTGCTGAAACAGAACCCAAACCCCAAACCCTCAAGGAACAAATTCAACCTACAGTGCCTGACCCAGAAACCCTGCCAAGTACAACAGAACCAAAGGACCAATCAATCAGTGAGCCAAAGACTCAACATCAGGCACAAGAACCCAACAAGACCCCACATAATTCAGAGAAGCAATTAAGCACCGTTGAAATACACTCAAAGCCAAACGGTGAGCAACCAAAAACCCAAACACCAATGCCCATTGTCTCTTCCACACCTCCCATGGTCTCTTCACCAGCGAACCCCTCCATGCGTCTCCAGGAAGCCATTCGTCTAAAGGCTGCTGCTATGTCTTCAAAAGACAACCAAGCCAAACTGTTTGGTCTGCGCTCCCCTCCTCCAGCCACAGCTTATAGCACCACTGTACCAAACTCCCCTGCATCTATGGCCAGCTTCATCTTCTCCAAAAGCCCAAAGAAGGTTGTAATAGAGACACCGTCATCCTTAGAGGTTCAGGCTGACCTGAGGAAAACTCTGGTGGCAGAGTTGGCATCTGTCTCCGATTCAGCCAAGTCTAATGACTCGCACAAGATGGTTAACAAAGTTCCTCCACCAATTGCTAAGAAACCCAATGCTAAGGTTGAGAGCGTTGCTCAAAACTCTGCAGAGGCCAAACCTGTAGCCAAGACTGAGCATGTGCAAACAGAGACTGTACAAACTGCCGGACAGGATGTACAGACAGAGAACTCTGAGAAAACAAATGAATGAATATGTGCACAAATGATTTAATAACCCATGAGTTTTTGCTTTAGTTTGCAGATAACCCAGGCTTAACTGCTTAAGCAATTTTGAAATGTAAAATACCAAAAAAAGTCTTTATGTACAGATAGGCATATTGCACTTTTTGTACACTGGTTTAGTGTAACTGATTCTCATTCATCATGGGAATGCATGTCACTGGTATTTGGAAATTATAAATATTCTTATTTTATTTATGTGTCCTCTGTCTTGGAAGCCATGCTACCTTCCAATTTGTAGAACTCCTCCCTGCTGGTAGCACTGTAAAAACTATGGTAATATAGCAGGGCCAATTAATCTCTGTGGTGGATTTTTACAGGCATTAACGTATGCCTGAATACAAGAACAGTGTGAAAGGAAATTAAGGTAAAGAATGTAAGTAAAAAGAATGTAAAGAAGCCAAACAAAAAGATGGAGAATGGTTTGGAGAATGGACCACTGATTTTGGGGTGGGGTTTGTGACTTCTGTTTTCTATTTGCAGTGTGTAACTAAGCCTATTTTTTACTTTTAAAACACCGTCAATAAAGGTGATCATACACATTCCCCACCCCAAGTATCCATGCAGTGCATAAGAATGTGGAGAAGGAATCTGAGCAAGTATAAATGAAAAAGAAGGATGGAGCTGATGAATGAAACAAAAGCTGTTTCTCACTGTTGTGAGTGTGCAAGTAGGGCCAAGAAGGTTGAGAAGTCATGAAACCGCATGAACAAGAGGTCTAAGGTGTTAATCTCTGTGTAATCATTATTTTTGATTTATTTTTTTGTATTTTCACAGAGAAGTTCATTAGTTTACATAGTTGATGTACATTACAGTCTGCTACAATCTACAAATAAAAGAAAAATAATGTTTTTAATATATGAAAAATTTCTCATGCACTATGCTGACATTTTTATTATTGTTCTTTTGATTTCAGCAATCTCTGTCTCTGATTATATTCTCTTTTTAAGAAGAAATGTCTTATTTACATGTTGTGTCAAAACAGATTCTTTACAAATATTAAAAAATATTCATTGTGTTTCATCATGTGATGAAAGTAAAACGTATAAAACAGTTACTGAAGTAGCTTCATGGTGACTTTTCTGATCTGGCTAGGTTTTTTTTTTTTTTTTTTGAAAGTTTTTTTATTAGATGCTGCAATATATAAACATATAATTCAAAATAAAGAACACTGACTGCTTACAGTCACATGATCTTTAGAACTGTTATATCAGGATGGTGGTAGACTAATCTAGACTAAATGTAGTTGTCATAGGCATCATATTTTCAGCTAACAGTATGAATGTCAAACAACAATCAAGTCAATCAAGACATAGATATGACCAGTGTTGGGCAGTAACTAGTTACTAGTAATTAGTTACTGTAATAATATTACTTTTTGCAGTAACTAGTAGTGTAACTAATTACTAATAATATTTCAGTAATAATATAACAGTTACTTTCCATAAACCGCTTAGTTACTTAGTTACTTTTGATGCCTCAACCCCGCTGATTTAAAATCCAACAATCAAATAATTCCTGGATTTATTTTCATAATTTTCACGACTCGCACATGCATGTGATGTCCCCAGTGCAGCAGGTAAGCTTGGAATATGGAAAAGCAGATAGAATTACTGCATTATCGGCATGTGGTACATTATATTAATATAATATAATTTAAAATATTTTTTGAAAATTAAACAGTTTCTTACAAACTCATGTGATTTGATAAAATACATAACAAAATTTAATCGCATATGGGTAACAGAAAAATTACTTCAAGCAATTAATGAGATTAATACAACACTTGTACTTGAATGCCACTATCAGTCACTACTGAGTGTTTGTAATAACTTCTGACTGCGATCCAATGTGGATTTTGGTCAAATAATGAGGCAGAAATATGTTGTTAGTAATATTGTAGAAGAATTTTATCTGGAAGATACACCGTTACAGCTTCTGTGGGGCGTGAAGGAAAAAGTAATGTAACTAGTAGTGTAACTAATTACTGTTGCCAGAAAGTAATAAGTAAAGTAACAATATTACCTTTGAAAGGAGTAACTAGTAGTGAGTAATATATTACATTCTTTGAGTAACTAACCCAACACTGGATATGACCTTACCATTTACCTGCCATGTTTATTGTTGTTGTTTTTTGTTTTTGTTTGGTTTTCCAGAAGCTAAACAGGGCATAACATATTCATTTATGTACTGAAGGACATAAGAAAAGGGTAAAGTTTTTTTGGGGGGGGGTTGGTTTTTGTTTTACAAATTTGGCAGGCATTTTTGCCAGAAGTGATTTGCATTGCAAGGTGTATATTATTAGTTGAACCCATGATTGCCATTACTTGCACCATCTACTCTTTGTACCACACAACACTTTTTAGACCTTAGTTTAAAATGTAGAAATTAGTTATTGGGTTGCACAGTTCTAATCAAATAAATTGTGCTGCGACTGTGACAAGAAACAATACAGCAAAGTGTCACCCAGGATAGTTCACACTATAAAAAACTTTATTATTGCTTGATTATTAATAGAAAATGCATGATTTTTTGTGTCAATATATTATTAAAATGCTGTTGCAATTATTTGTAAAAGTAATGACTTGTAAATCATGCAAGGCTCTAACTCACTGTACTTTGCTGCTCTTGTTGACTAATTTAAGAAGCAGTGAAATGGTTCTGAAAGCAGGCATGCACTTGTCACTTTGTTTTTCTACCTATGGCTTCTGCTGATCAGATAGATATCCGATTTGTTTAAACTGTTCCATTTACACATTGCTGAACCAAATATTTTTCCTGCAGATATACAAGTGAATATCGGATGACTCAAGTGTAATTCATCTTTATTCCTCAAGGTGGCAATGTTTGATAGACAATGATTACCTGATGGTACTACCGCAAGGGTAAAGAATATCAGCAGCAGAAACTGAACTGGCTGGAATGGCTGCAGAGCAATTACTGTAGGCAATGAAATATAAGTGTCACCGTCATTTGATGGTGGATGTGGTGAATAAGCGATCAAAGCGACTTACTGAAGTCACTGAAAACGATCATTTTGAGAATATGTTTGAGCTCGCCAATATGAGCCAGGTGCTGAATGTACTGGGGAGCTACGTTCAGCACTTCCCCAGTACCCTTATAAGTTTCAAAAGGTAACGAAATATGCTTTATTTTATTTTTTTTTTGTAATTGTTATTTAAATATCAGGAGAGTTTTATGCTGTTGACTCACTTGTGCAGTTTTGCCAGATTGGAAATGTCCAAGTGTCCTACAAGAAGCTCAAAATGATCGTATTTGGAAGAAAATTATCTTACACGAGTCAAAATATTATGAAACATTTATTAAAATAATGATTAAAATATGTGCACTTACATGTATATATGTAAGAAAAATGCTATTAGCCAGGCTACTTTTTCTATTAGGCTACTTTACTCAGGGTTCCCACGCTTCTTGAAAGTAATTGAATTTCAGACATATGGATTCAAGGCCTGGAAAGCACTTGAAAACAAACATAGGTCCTTGAAAGTACTTGAATTAAATTTGATATAAATTTGGTTTATGGCGCTATTTCAAAAATTGTCCTATGTGCTGTCAAAGACAGAACGAAACGGCATTAATGATTGTTAATGATTTAAACCGACCGAACCTTTCTCAAAAGGCCTTTTTGATTTTATAGATTCCACCAGTAAGAATTAGGAAAACGACACGTAAAGCAAATTAAACCTTACTAGTAGATTATTGATATGAAAGTGAACAGCATATCTCGCGTAGTTCAGGGAGAACAGCAGGTGAGAGTCATCTCGAAAGAATGTAGTTTGTCATTTATCATTGATCATTGCCAAATAATGACACGACTCCTCTCCAACGGAAAGGTATTTCCTGATTACTTTGCCTACAAATATGTCCTGCATTACTTGCCGCAGTCGCACCGAAACTCATTCCGTTATCACAGAGTCAACGTGGGCGTGGAGTGTCGCTATAAAAGGTCATTTGAATAAGAAATAAGAATTTGCATATGTTCGTGTTGCATGAACATTTGCATTCATTAATAAAAAAAACTTACATTGACGGGTTTCCTTGAGATGTTCCTATGACTTTTTAGGTTTTTCAATTTGACTAAAACAAGGTCTGTGATGAACATTGACGGTAATCTACAACGTAAAGCCATACTGAAAACGCAAAATTTGACACGGAGCTCTCAAGTGTAAGCACCAACAAAAGCAGCAAAGTACAGTGAGTTAGAGCCTTGCATGATTTACAAGTCATTACTTTTACAAATAATTGCAACAGCATTTCAATATTGACACAAAATAATAATAAAGTTTTTTATAGTGTGAACTATCCTGGGTGACACTTTGCTGTATTGTTTCTTGTCACAGTCGCAGCACAATTTATTTGATTAGAACTGTGCAACCCAATAACTAATTTCTACATTTTAAACTAAGGTCTAAAAAGTGTTGTGTGGTACAAAGAGTAGATGGTGCAAGTAATGGCAATCATGGGTTCAACTAATAATATACACCTTGCAATGCAAATCACTTCTGGCAAAAATGCCTGCCAAATTTGTAAAAAAAAAAACAAAAAAAAACACAACCCTTTTCTTATGTCCTTCAGTACATAAATGAATATGTTATGCCCTGTTTAGCTTCTGGAAAACAAAACAAAAACAAAAAACAACAATAAACATTGCAGGTAAATGGTAAGGTCATATCTATGTCTTGATTGACTTGATTGTGCATGCCTGCTTTCAGAACCATTTCACTGCTTTGACGATTCCAATACTGCTCATAAATCTGTGTTTTTATAACAGTAAATGCTTTTTTTAGTGTAGTCGCACTGTTACCTTGAGTCATTTTTATCAAAAACATTGATAAAATCATATATATATCCCCACTTTATTGGTATTTAAATAGTATATGTTTATGTTGAACCTTATTCATGAACAGATGGCGCTGTATTAAGCAATATATAAAAAGTGTTTCTGTTGCTCATAAAAACGTTTTGTATTTGACAAATATTGCATTTAATTAACTTCATCTGTGATAAGAGTATGGAAACACCGTGGAGCAGAAAGTGTCCGACTTGACGTCTCCTTTTAATTCCGCTCCGACTGCACGCTGCGGAGGCAGGCTAGTATAGTTCATCTCGAGCAAGCCTGATACCTCCAGCATAGACCTACAAGAGGCTGCTTGGAGAAACCATTAATGAGGGGGCAAACAAAACAAACAAAAAGGCTCTGTGGACTGACATCTCAAGGTTCATCAGGTGTGATTGAGACAGGTACAGAGCTGTAGCTCTGCTCGAATAGCCTCCCAACATATGATAGCGGTTTCAAAGTTCATCTACCTTTCACCAACAGCCGTGGACCTTTATATGAACCTGAAAGTGTTCTGTCTGTCTCTCCTTTTTGAAACCTACTGTTTCAGTGAGTATTTCAAATTATTAAAATTACCACTTTTATAAAGCCTCTCATAAAGTCTAGATTGCCCAGTCACACTGACTTTGAAATGATTGTTACCTAAACAATTTTAGCCTGAATTTGGCTACGTTTCACCTGTATGTTTAGCTACAGTAAGCTTAGTAACATTAGTCACAAAGTTCATGTGGTGTGATCATAACAGAATCACTTGTTTGATCTGTGCAGACCTCTCCAGAACCTGTTTGCAGCCGCCGTGAATGTGATATGAACACACTTCAACTTTGAGTGACAGTATTCTGCCTGTTTCTCCTCCTTTTTGAAGCGCCCTGTTATAGTGAGTAATTTTTAGAAGTTATTTAAATCATTGTGAAATTGCAAATGTTCTTTATAAGGACTTTCAGAAAGTGCAGACGTCTATTCTGTGTTGCATTGTTAGGCTATTATAGCTATTGTGAATTTAAAAAGAACATCGATTTACCATTTGTATGTTTAGTACACTTGTTCATTATTAAGCGGTGATCTTTGATTAAAACTATGTAAAAATGCTTTAGTAGCCTATGTTCACAACAAGAACGTTAGTACTGTAAATGGTTCATGATACCTAATGCCTTAACTAGTGTTAGACATACTTCTGTTGGTTTATCAGAAGTAAATACCTAGCGAATTTACAAATAGCCTAGATCTCAATTGTGTATAGGCTATATTAATTGAGGTATGTTGAACCTTTTTTTTTAATGCAAAGAGCAAATGTAAATGTAAATTTCCTCAGAAAAGTAATATTGACAGACCTCTCTCCTTCACTTTCTAGCTGAGTTTGAGATTACTGTTCCTAGAGACACTGTCACTGGGTTTTACGGCGAGGCGCTGATCCTCCCCTGCAGCTTCCCTGTGGACAGCTCATGGGATCTGAGAAGCACCCTCATCCTCTGGCAGCGTGGACTGGATGTTGTTCACAGCTTCTACTACAGTCGGGACCAGCTCGACCGTCAGAATCCGCATTTTGTCAACCGCACCAGTCTGTTCATTCAGGAGATGGCAAGAGGAAACGCATCACTCAAACTGGACGAAGTCACTGTTCAGGACGCCGGCATGTACACCTGCTCCGTCAGCACGAACACTGGCAGCCAGAAGAAGAGCTTTGGAATGAAAACAGCAGGTAACAAATAGTTATACACCGTAATTTCAGCAACTGAAAAATTGTCGGTGGAAACAGCAAGAAGTCATGGCCTAATGGTTAGAGAGTCTGACTCGTACCCTAAAGGTTGTGATTTCGAGTCTCAGGTCCGGCAGGAATTGTAGGTGGGGGGAGTGAATGTCCAATGCTCTCTCCACCCTCAATTCCACGACTGAGGAGAGACCCTTGAGCAAGGCACCCAACCCCCAACTGCTCCCCGGGCGCCGCAGCATAAATGGCTGCCCACTGCTCCGGGTGTGTGTGTTTGTTCACTGCTGTGTGTGTGCGCTTTGGATGGGTTAAATGCAGAGCACAAATTCCAAGTATGGGTCACCATACTTGGCCACATGTCATGTCACTTTCCCTTTCGCTTTTTTCACATTCAATTTTTGGCCAAATAGATTTGGAGGAAAAAAATGATATCTCAATATTTTCTGGGATTTTATTGATAACAATAATTAGACTAATAATTTTGCTGAGTGTGTTATTTTGCTGGTATCTTAAGGACTGGCTCTTGATATTCTTCATATTCTTTGTGCTAGTCAGTTTACAGCAGTGATAGAAATTAATCTCTTCCAATAAGTTTAAATTGATTTTTACCTTTTTATGGGCATTTTTACCTTTGATTCATTCAGGAATGAAACACCATCATGTTGCCCAGAGATGCAAAACTGTCCTGTGGCTGTGTTTGGAATTATTTTTGTTGTCAAAAAAATCAATTCAATATGGAGTCTAATGTAAGTCTCTTAACTTTTAGTTTTTTGAATTGTTGCATAAAATCAGTATTAGCTACATTTGTGATCATGCTGATTTTTGGAGAAAAAAGTGCACTCTTCGTGTGATTTATTATTGAACTATATGAAGTAATATAAAAATATACATTTTCTGCTCCCATATCTTGAATTGTGATCATTCTAAATGCATTTTTATAGACTGAAGCATGCAGTGAAAGAACTCTCTCTAAATACATGCTAGTCTAATCTACTAGATTTAATCATGTAATGTCTCATGCGTGCACTCTGTAGTGTGTTTTGTTTGATCGCCGTAGCTTTCTCAGTTTAAGGTTTTGTTTTTTTTTGTCTTTTTTTTTAAACTGCCTTATGTACAATTTCATTGTTTATACAACTTCTATTTCAGTGTTTATTATTGATTAGATTTAATAAAAAAAAATAAAATAAAAAATAAATTCATTTTCTTTTCTTTTCTTTTTTTTTCCAACAAGTGCATCCAGTTTTTTTTTTTTTTTTTTTAAGTTTAGGCCCAGAATTTCTTTGCATTATTAATGACTAGCAAGCTGGACTTGATAAATAAAGAGTGATGTGAATCAAGCACAAGTGTTCTGATGTTCTTGTTTATAGTGAATGTGTTTCTACAGCTGTTATTAAAGTAAGCTTTTAATTGCTTTATATAGATGAGAGCGAGAGGCAAGGAGAGTCAGCACACAGATGCCACCGTCATGGATTCATATTGATCCCTATTTTGCTGTTACTGCTGATCGTGATGAGTTTGTTTGTGTTATTTGGAAAAAGAACAGAACAGATCAAACAAGGTGGCTTTACTGAAATGGGACTCCAGTCTGAAACCCAAATTCTGAACGGAAAACAACCCAATTTTGACAGATGCAAAATGTGATGTAAGATCACTGAATAATATTTAAACTGTTTAATGTAAAGCATAGCTGTTGCAAAGAGAGCATGATCATGTTGGTTTGCACTGCAAAACATCAAGAATATCAGGCCCTGCCTAATGGAGCATGCTACATATTTTCTCATCCAAGCCCTTGTCATTTCTAGGCTGGACTATTGTAATGCTCTTCTGGCTAGACGTCTATCATGTGCAATCAAACTTCTCCAAACGATTCAGAATGCAGCAGCACAGCTAGTCCCAACAAGCCCAAGAGAGCCCACATCAGACCTCTCTTATCTCCCTGCACTTGCTGCCGTTTGCATCTGGCATCAAGTTCTAGACCGTGAGTCTTGCAAATAGATCAGCCACAGGATAAGCGCCCTCCACTTGCTCTTACGAGTCTACAGAAGCCTGAAAATGAGAGACGCCTTGTGGTTCCATTACAGAGGCACAAAATCACTTTCCAGAATTCTTTTCACTCTTGCTGGTGGAATGATCTTCCCACCCCCGTCCAGAATGCAGAATCCCGATATTTAAGAAACCATCAAAAACTCAATGTATCCGCATCCTGAAAAAAAACTTCCTTTTTGATTTCACTTTATTTTAATTCCTCCCTGTTCTGTCTTATACTTTTCTGAAAGATGTCAGAAACGTTGTATTACTTGAACTTCTCAAGTTTATTGCCACTTTGATTAATCACTTTTTGTATTCCTCATGTGTATGTCAATTTGGATAAAAGCTTAAAAGTTGTTGATAAAATGCAGCAACACCTTGCATTTGTGTACTGAAAAATAAATATCTATTGTTTGTTTGTTTGTTTTTCTCTTTTACCCACTGCAATATATTGTTCATAATTTTTCACTTGGTTTCATGTTTGCACTTTGTAAATAAATGTGGATTTTTATATCTCATTTCTTGTTGCCTGTGTACCAGGGTCAAAAGTAACAGGAGCTCAAGAGGAAAACTGCCCCTGCATAATTAAACTAAATCTAGTACCATTGTCGCAATTAAAGCCAAATGCCAAATTGAATGAAAAGTGTTGATTGTGACATTAAATTTTAATTTGCTCATATTACAATTGTTTTTTCATGCAGTTTTTAATGGGAAGTCTTAATTTATTAATACATAATTAAATCATGAATAAATTATTCTCAGCTTATTTTTGCCTGTGTAGCCTTTTCGTCATACACATTTTTCTATGTATTTTAATGATCAACATTAATAAGCGTGATAATATTGCATAATGAGTTCCTGTTTTTTATGTTACAATTCATATTGCCGTTATTGAGATGAATTATATTAATCTCATAACATGCAATTGCTATTTGCCACCTTTGAGTAGCATTAGTGCAGATCGCGGTTTAAGAATGTGGTGTAAAAATAACTTGAAACTGATCAGTTTTAGTTAACAGCTAGGGATGCACCGATACCGATACTGGTATCGGGCCCGATACTGAGCTCCTGTACTCGTACTCGTACTCCTTAAAATGCCCCGATACCAAGCGCCGATACCTCACAGCATGTGATAAGTGCCATATTCAGACAAAGAAACAGGACAACATGCAGCAGAATGGAGTTATTAGAGATTAAGGATATCTAAGAAGCAGATGTATGCAATGAATAATGTTAAACATTCGGTATTAATGCCTTTATAGCTGATGTGCGCGAACTGAAAAGCAAAGCGCTGAGTGGATTGAGCGCGCGGCGGCGCAGATGCGCGAGCTTGTCGAGTGAATATACTTTTCTCACAGACGTCACTGGAACGTTTGTAGTTCGGTCGGATATGTCAAAAACAAGTAAGCAAAACAATGCACAAGTTACTTAACGGTAGGGAGGGAGGGAGGAGAGAGATAGAGCGCGCGCGCACTTCTGTGATCTTTATTGATGTTCGCTCACATAGCATGCATCACTTGGATTAAAACTGAATCGTAAATATAAGACAATTTATAGGGGCATTCACTATAAAATAAATTATTTATTTTCAACCTTAAGCATACACGACTTTCTGGCGAAAGTGAAACTAGCAGCCTGTGTGAAATGCGTTAGGCTGTACTGTCCCTCTCATTCTGCACCAGTACAAATACGTGCGCGCGTTGTGCTTGTTTTGCTTGCTTCATGAGTGTTTCTGCATTAGAAAGAAAAGCAAAGAAAAACGCGACTTCTATTTCTGAAAATATCACAGTTAGGAGATTTATAACGAGTGGTTCCCTGCATTATTACAGCAAAACGCGTGATTTTAGCAGCTCTAATGCAATTGAATTAAAGATGATGTACCATAGAGCAAAAAAAAAAAAAAAAGAACAGTGAAAGTAACAAAAACTTGTAAAATACATTTTAATGTGCATAATTAAGTGTGAAAATAACCGAAGGATATACAGTCAAACCAAAAATTATTCAGAGACCAATATTTTTTTCTATTTTTTACTAGAGGGTGCAGGACACTATAGTTCATTTATGCAAGTGAGGATAGCAAAATAAAGTAAACTGTGACCATATTATATCCAAAAATTCTTCATACAGTGGACTACCAATAAAATTGATACAAATTTGGAACCAAAAATTATTCAGACCGAGTCTGGGAAAAAACTGAAGTTCAGGTTTGCATGAACCTGGTTGACAGCAAGCCCAGGAGACTACAGGCTGTCATTAAGGCTAAGGGTTACCTGACAAAGTATTGATAGTTTATACGTTGTGTAAATATTGTCATACTAACAGCTGTCTGAATAATTTTGGTTGATTGTAATCCATCACATACCTTTCTATCAAAGTTATCTGATATTATCGAGCTGAATTTGTTCTGACACAGTTTAACTCTGAGTTTTTTTTTCATATTTTACTACCATAAACTATAGCGAATAAACTGTGATAACGTGAGAAATGTTGAAGGTGTCTGAATAAATTTTGGTTTGACTGTATCTATTTGATAAATTAAGTTAACCAACTAACATTATACATACTCTTTTGGTTTCTGTACCCAATATTTAAAAAATTTACAAATGCAATGAAAATATCGGTATCGGTACTTGGTATCGACAAGTACCAAAAATAAAAGTATCGGGCGCGTACTGGAAAAAGTGGTATTGGTGCATCCCTATTAACAGCCTATAGTTTTCTGATTGGTTGAATTAATAGAATAAAACAAGTATTTGACACAAAAAAACAACAACACACATTTGATAATGTAATAAAAAAAGAAAGAAAGACAAATCACCAGTGCTGGGTTGTAACTGATTACATGTAATCTGGATTACATTCCAAAAATGTAGTACTTATAATTAAATTATATTACGTTATAAAATGCTCCGAAGTTACTTTTTTATGGTTTACATGATTACATAAGTAATCTAAAAGTAATCCAAAAGTAATCAGATTACATTACCCAAAATAAGTATAGATTACATTACTGACTACACTTTTCATGATGTAATTTGTAATAACAGACTAATTTGTAAGTAATCTATCCAGCAGTTCCAATCACAGTCTGGATAAGGATGCTTTTTAAACTGAGATTAAATTTAAATTCTTTTTTTCTTTTTCTTTTTTTTTACATTTTTAGTTTACAAAAATAGCCTATATATTTGGTTTTAAAGCATGTAATACAATTTTGGGGAAAAATAGAAAAGTATTTGCTCTTGCAAATATCTCCTACATATTGTTTACTTATTTTGATCATTTCATAATATTTCAGCAATATATTTGTTCTTTGTGATTATTGTCAAGGTTTTATTTCTTCTACCCACTAGGGGCAGACAGGTTCTCATCTGACTGATCTTCTTCCGTTGCTCAGTCCCTGTGATGAGTACTAGAGCCCTCCACGGGTCTAAAATCTAGGCCCTCGCCCAGCCCTGGCCCGAGACGCTCAGGCCCTAGCCCGGCCCGCGTCCGACAGCTTATCATAATTCTCGGCCCGAGCCCGTCTTTTTTCCACTTCTCCCAAGACAGCTTATACTATAATTTCAGCTATTAAAATAGTAAAATAACGAAAGAAATACAATCACTTTGCCATTTCATACAAAACTGTACTAAGTTAATTTAGCAAAACGTTTGTAGCATTTTTTACTCGTTAAATATAAGTTTATACATTTACGACCAAGCGGCAGACAGTGAGTTGATCATAGCCTGTTGATCAAGACTTGACTAAAATTAAATCTATAGCTATAAAACAGCTCCACAATTTTAGTTTAAACACTTAACCTAGATAGCCTAAATGTGCACTGACGCATATCCAGTCGTTTTTGATGGCCCGAGCCCAGCCCGAATGGACTCAGCGTGTCGGGCCCCGTCGCGACCCGACGGGCTTGCAGACCTCTACTGAGTACCCATCTTTTTGCTGCTTCAGTTTTGCTAAAGTTTTTGCTTTTTTACACCTTAATTGTTGTCTAAGTATAGGCTAATAATTTCGTAATGTCTCATTGTCTAATCAGGGGCACTTAAACACTAATCTCTTGCTGCACAGTTGTCTCATTCTAAAAGCTCTTTATTCCAAAGATACTAAAAGCCTAGTCAGTGTATTCAGTAGGTGTAATGTATTGTAAGTTGCTTCAGAGGTATTGCAAGTATTACACACAACAACAATAAAACAGTGCATTGACATAAAAAAAAAGGAAATTTACTTTTGGTACTTAAGTGCTTTTAAAAGCATGTGCTTCTGTACTTTTACTTAAGTAAAAATCTGTCTTTACCACTTTCACTTGTAATGGAGTAATATTTGACCAGCAGGATCTGGGCCTGGATGCATAAAGCACCTTAAGTGTAATTTTCCCTTAAGATCGCCCTTAAGTTTCCCTTACAATTAAGGGCGTTGCATAAAATATACCTTAAATGACACTTAAGGGTTTCTTTAGGTGAAACGTCATAAACCCTTAGAATTTCTCTTAAGTGTCTCTTAAAGCCCATTAAGTGTTGCATAAAGCCCCTTAACTGTCATTTTCCTAAGTATAACGTAAGGTATGGAAAATGTCACCTTAAGTGTTACACAGCGAGCAGATTCAATCCTAAAGTCTTCTACAAGACACAATCGGCCGCTTTATAACAGATTTAGGCATTTATTCACATTAATCAAATTACATACAACTAAGTTAATAGCTCAAACGTGAGTGCGTCATGCGAGAACACATATATTCTATAAAATTTTATTCCTGTATTTTCCTACATATTACCTGGGAGATGACTTGAAAAACACACATACAAAATATATTTTCGCAATCGTGTGTTTGTGTTTACATTTCTGCTTTTAGCTTAAGCCTGGAATACACTACACGACTTTTAAAATCTGAACAGATTTTTAAAACACTAGGCATCATACACTTACCGATTTTGTAAATAGTGACAAAGGAAAAGTGGGCATCATACACTACACGACCGAGGATCATACACTACCAGACTTTAAAGTTGTTCCGATCACAACAAACTCATGCAGAAACGTGCGCCTTGTTGCTAGGAGACGCATGACAAATGAAAACATAGGTGTTCTAAAATTGGCTGAAAATATCAAACATGTTTGATATCCTCCGACTGGATAGAATCAACCAGATTTCATAATCGGTTAGGATTTTAAAAATCCTGTAGTGTGAGCCAGGCATTAGGAATGGTTTAAGGGATTGTATGCAACACCCTAAAGTCATTCCCTTAGATAAGGGGAAATCACGCCTTAAAGGGATAGTTCACCCAAAAATGAAAATTCTGTCATCATTTACTCACCCTCAAGTAATTCCAAACCTGTATGAATGTCTTTGTTCTGCTGAACACAAAGGAAGATATTCTGAAGAATGTGGGAAACAGAGCAGTTCTGGGGCACCATTGACTTCCATAGTATTTTTTTTTCCTACTATGGAAGTCAATAGTGCCCCAAAACAGCCTGGTTACAAACTTTCTTCAAAATATCTTCCTTTGTCTTTGGCAGAACAAAGACATTCATACAGGTTTGGAACTACTTGAGGGTGAGTAAATTATGACATAATTTTCATTTTTGGGTGAACTATCCCTTTAAGTGTCATAAGTAAGGGAAAAACTTAAGGTGCTTTATGCAACCGGGCCCTGTACTTTCACTCCAGTAATGGAGTTGTGTACTTTGTCCGCCTCTGCTGACACGATCAGGTGCACTTAAACACTGATCTCTTGCTGCACAGTTGTCTGACATTTGTGCTCCTTCCTCATGATAAGCTCAGTTTTAACTTTCCGTTGTGTTGTTAATTTATGTTTCCTTTTTAAATGTCGTTTTGTTATACACCACTGGGCCACCGTTGTAGCACAATTTTTCATTAAGAAATACGTATCTGAAAAGTTTTGACAGTTTACCTCAGAAGTGTTTCTATGGCACGTAAACAGTCGTGCCCTGTGACGTAAGACGTAATGTTTCCGTGGCGTCAGGTAGGCGCACCCAGAGCTAAGTCTCGTTGTTCAGGTTGCTAGATCTGTAATTTTGTCTTTAAGCGATTTCATTGTTTTAATAACCAGTGTAACGACAACACAGAAACAACGTTATGTTCTTTTTGTAGCGTACGTTGTTTGTTTACCTTATTATGTTAATCTCATTTATAATATTTTACATGAATTTCTGTCCTTCTGTTTAAAACACTGCGTCTATAATTTGACCCAATTAATATAAAAATCACTGTGTGTGTGTGTGTGTGTGTGTGTGTGAGAGAGAGAGAGAGAGAGAGAGTGAATGAAGGGAATTATTTTCATCCGATGATGTAACGTTATATTAGGAGATAATTAGACTAAGATAATTAGGAAAGTAACAGCATAAAACAGCGTTAAAAAGCGTTATGAAACTCTCGCCTACGCCTTTGTCGTGTGCTTTTTATATGATAGCAACAGCAGCCAACTCGGTTTAAGAAAAACATTGATCACTACACATTAATGCAAAATCTTTGGGACGTTGCTGTTATATTCAAGAATGTGTGCTCGTAAACATTAATATTAATTATCATCAATAATAAACATCCACATTTAGTAGGCTACTTAGGTATTTCATAATGTAGCTTATTGTTAGCGAAATATTCTCAGTTATGCTCTTATTATATAATATAATTCTCTATTATTATTTATTCATTTATTAATTTGTTTCTAATTTATTAAACACTTGATTAGGAAATACAAAAGTTAAAAAACATACGTCAAGGAAAAGAGCCAGTGGTTCAAGGATGGCCAAACAATACACAGCAATTAAAATTCGAGAGAGAGAGATACATTAAAAATAAATAAATGAGAAAAATAAATAAATAGCCTAAATAAATAAATCAGCAGATCACATAACAATAAGCATAACAATCTTTCCTACAAAACATAAATTCATATTATTAAATAAAAATGACCAAAGATGAGCACACATTAAACGTTTTAGTTGTCTTTCTGTTACAGGAGGTAGACATATGTGACCCTGGACCACAAAACCAGTCATAAGGGTAAATTTTTTAAAATTGAGATTTGCTTCAGGACAATATCTGGCCGAGATACAACTATTTGAAAATCTGGAATCTGAGGGTGCAAGAAAAATTAAAATATTGAGAAAATCACCTTTAAAGTTGTCTAAATAAAGTCCTTAGCAATGCACATTACTAATCAAAAATTAAATTTTCATATATTTACGGAAGGATTTTTGGCATAAATGAAAAATCGATAATTTTGACCCAAACAATGTATTGTTGGCTATTGCTACAAATATACCCGTGCTATTTATGACTGGTTTTGTGGTTCAAGGTCACAAATAGTTCTCTGTTATGGATCCGTGACAAGTGAAACCATGACTGACTGCAGAGGAGGCGGAGCTTCAGATAAATACAATGGCGGGGTGGACTGACATCTCAAAGCTCGGCAGGTGTAATCGGGACAGGATCTCTGCTGTTGATCTCCGACCGCTTCCCCGACCTACAACAGAGGACTTCATCTCGAAGTTCATCTGGTGTGATTGAGGGGTTTACAGAGGATTTACCTGTTACCACCGGCCGTGGACCGTGATATGAACCTTAAAGTGTTGTGCCTGTCTCTCCTTCTTTCTGAAGCCTCCTGTTTCAGTGAGTATTTCTGATAAATTATTCAAACTATAATAAAATAAAATAATCTTTAAGGAGCCTCTCAAAAAAGTCCAAATTATTCAGACAATAATTACAGAGTTGTTATATAGCCTATTCAAAGAGGTGAAACTATACGAACGATTATAAGGTTGTAATTATGTTAACACTGAAACTGAAAAAACTGCTTATAAGTCTTTTGATTAAATCCTAATTGTAATTTAGACGCTTTCTCTGAACAATAACAGAAGCAAACCCTTCTGTTACAGCACAGATACTGTGTTCTGCCTTTATACGGTAGCATAATGACAATGTTTTATGGCTAAAACGTGCATATTTGCACCTTATTTGCCCCAAATGGTACATTAATACCTTATATTAGTAGCCTACTCTCAAAATAAATGTGAAGTTTTAGTACATTTTAAAAGGTTACCCAAGAGTAAACAGAAAAGGGTTTTAAAAAAACGAATTAATATGAAGAAAAAACGGCCATAATGATCACAAACTTATGTTGAGTTTCAATAGAACTTAAAATTCTTTAACTTACTGAAATGCTTATAGAGGTATCTAGAAATAACAGATCTTTTACTGGACTGATCAACCAAGCAAAACTGAGACTATTCAGCATTCCTATCATCTTACTAATTGGAACTCTCCTTTCAAGCAAGGGTGACCACAAAAAAACTAATAGTCATAAACTGATAATCACACACAAAAAAAGTATTAATATAAATGAACCATAACAAAATTAATGCAAACAAAATACATCTTATAACAGAAATTAATTTCCCCTAAAAAAAAAAAAAAAGGGATATTAATAGCCAGCCAACCCTCTATAAACCCCAATACAACCCAAGCTTCTCCGCACAAAGTAATCCGAAAAAGGAAATTACATAAACACCCTCCAATTCCTACAACATGTAAGACACACCTCACTCAAAACAAATAAACAAATAAAAATAAAAAATACTCCAAATCAACGGTTAATTTCACTGCACACATAACCCTCATGCAAATAAATAATTCACATGTTTCAAAGCATCAACATGCATAAAGGGTACAAAGGTTGGCTGGCAACACGAGGCTGGGGAGTGTTGTACACAGGGGCGCGGGAAGTGGGGGTGCTGAGGGTGCTGCAGCACCCCCTGTTTTTTTCTGTAGGCAACTGTTTAATTGTTGGGAATATTAAAAAAAAAATCGGAGTGTCTATTTAAGTGCAAATAGCCATGTTGTTGGAAGAGGCTACTTACATTAACTCTACCCATAAACGTATGTTTGGGGTTGTCACATTTCCAAAAGACGGTCATTAATTGTCAGATTCAGTGGCGCAGACGGTAAAGCGTGTGCTATAGTACTTTTGGCACGATCGACCGGGGTCCGAATCTGCCTTTTGGCGAACTTTTTTTCTCCCTTTTTAAATTTCAAATCACATCAGAAAAGCATTTATTTTTTAAGAAAAATGAAGGAAATAATCAAAAAGTTGAACATAAAGTGTCGGGTAGGGTTAGGGTAGGTGTAGGGAGAGCTTGCAATAAGGTGGCATCCATATAATAATTTGAAATAAACTTAAAAAATTACACTCAATAAGTTATTGCATACTATTTTATAATGTATTACAATGCAGAGGTGCAGATAATTGCCACTATTTGCAATAAGTAATGTTTTTCTCTAATAATGTTTTTCGCCACAATTAATCATACCCTTTTATTCAATATTTGCAATAAGTAATTAATAATAATAATAATTTGTATTTATATAGCGCCTTTCTAGCACTCAAGGTCACTTTACAAATCAGGCTTAAGGAACAGAGACAATAGACATCAATACACAAAAAAAATAAAAAAATAAAAATAAAATCCTATTTTAACATAGAATAAATAGAATCTAAAGCTGTTTGCACTGTGTAAATAGCATATCACTAAAGAATACTGCTATTTTCACTTAGTGTAAATAGCCTCTATCGCAACAAAATCAATGAATTTAAAATAATACAAATGTTTAAAAAATGGTCTGATAAAATGAAAATGACTTAAAATGTTGAGTAATATTAAATATAGAATTTCCAAATAATATGAAAATACCTGTCTGATGAGAAATAAAAAAATAAAAGCCTTTCAAAACTTACATATAACCACATTTATCTGTAAATTCACATAGTTATAAAAAGAAAATGTTTCCCTGTTTCCACACACTATTTTCAATTCAGATTGACAGTCCACAGTGTATCACTCAACCAGTTTCAGGAATGTCTGATGTTGCATTACATATTAAGAGCCCTCCAAATATCATATTCTACCTGTTCTGAACAATAGAAATTAAACTCCCTGTTTCCACAGACCACTTTCATATCAGATGGATTGTACACGTAATCCCTCCAAAATCTCAGAAAAAAATGCATTTTTGTCTGACAATTCAGATTAAAAAGTAAACTCTCCACTCAGTAAAGTTTCCACTCAACATGTGCCAGAATTCACTAATGTAATATATAACGATAATGAACATTCACAATATTGTTATCGTGGGCACTTAAAAAAACTGTGAAAATAATTTATTACAAATTATTCATATTTTTGGATTGAATTAATTTTTCACTTTTATTATGTTATCATGTTTTATTGTGGTAGTTAGCTGTATTTGTTAGTTATATTTTTTTAACCTAATCAAAATAACCCAACTGCAGTTTGTTTGAGATTAATTGGAATGCACAATGAAAAAACATGATTTTTGAAATTTGTTAAAAACTGTTTATATATCTATAACAATTTTATGTAATTTACCTTAAAACAATTTAATAATTGTAACACGCTTACGGCCTCCGGTGAGTTATAGCAATTCCCATTAAAGTCAGAGTTTCGTACCATTCTGATGAAGTAGTAATTTTTTACATTTCTATGGTCTAAAATGACCAAAGCACACCATAGGGTTAAATGTCTCAGACAGCCGTTCAGATTTTATATTGGCAATGGTGTTCAGCACAGTGCCAAAACACTTAGGCTAAATAAATACTTAGACCTAATAGGCTATTTATTTATTTATTTATTTTTACATTTTAATCTGTACTTTACATTAATTAACATTAGTTAATATTAGTTCATTCATTAATTAGCATAAACTGCCAATGAAAAATTGTTCTAAGCATTCACTAATTTGAATTAATTTCAACATTTAACACATTAAAAGCAAAAGTTTAACTTTATTATTTTATGAACCTGAGCTAACATGAACTAACAGTTGTATATTTTTAAGTTTCAAGTTTAATTTATTTATATAGCACCATTTACAACAGCAGCATCTGACTAAAACAGCAGTAATAAAACTTTACTGACTTTTTTATTAACTGTGTTATATTTACAACTTATTTTATTTTGATGCTGCTGTTTTAGTCAGATTCTACAGTTCCATGGGGGTACTAATAATTTAACATTTAACAATATTTTTGTATAATGTTCTTTTTCAACGTCATATGAAAGTCAGTCCAGTCTCCCCAGCTGTAAATGTCATTGGCTGTCTTGTGTTGCTTATAATAAATTGACATGTTGATATCACATAAGCAGTCTATCAGAATACTGTCAGTTACATGTAGATGCATTCTGTACACATTAGTGAGTGGTGCTTATGGGGTGTCGCTTTGGGATGGGTGTTCTAATATGTTCCCACTGCAGATCTGGTATGATGACTTATTGCAAGTAATATATCTATTACTGGATTGATCAAACTAAGATGAGACTATTCATTCATACCAGTTTTTGTGCAGTTTTGTGAGGTGTAGGGGTTTTTTCATTGCTTATGTACAAGGATTTAAGAAAATAGGAATTTATTACTACAAATTAAAGCACAAGCTTTTGAACATTGCTGTCATATTCAAGACTGTGTGTGCTTAAATATTTCAGGGAATTCAGAGATTTACCTTTTACCAACGACCGTGGACCTTTATATGAACCTGAAAGTGTTCTGTCTGTCTCTCCTTTTTGAAGCCTACTGTTTCAGTGAGTATTTCAAATTATTTAAATTACCATGTATATATCTTTTATAAAGCCTCTCAGAAAGTCTAGCTTGCTGACTTTGAAATGATTGTTACCTAAATAATTTTAGCCTGAATTTGGCTACGTTTCACCTGTATGTTTAGCTAAGCTTTGTAACTTTAGTCATAAAGTTCATGTGGTGTGATCATAAAAGGATCACTTGTGTTGATCTGTGCAGACCTCTCCAGAACCTGTTTGCAGCCGCCGCGAATGTGATATGAACACACTTCAACTTCGAGTGACAGTATTCTGCCTGTTTCTTATTAAAGCACCCTGTTATAGTGAGTAATTTTGAGAAATTATTGAATTTATTATGGAATTTCAAATTGTTCTTTATGAAAAGGAGCAGCATGGAGCATGCTGCACTACTTCTGGTCCAGGCCCTTGTCATTTCTAGGCTGGACTACTGCAATGCTCTTCTAGCTGGACTTCCATCATCAAACCTACAAGTGATTCAGAATTCAGCAGCATGAGCCCAAAAGAGCCCACGTCACACCCTCTCTTTATCTCCCTGCACTGGCTGGCGGTTGCGGCTCGCATCAAGTTCTAGACATTGATGCTTGCATATAGAACAGCCGCAGGTTCAGCACCCGCCTACTTCCACTCACTATTATGAATCCACATCCCCTCCACAATATTTAAATTGGAGAATTTACAAATAGATTATAGAATTCTTACTGACAGTAAGAATAATTACTGAAATAATCATCTCATCAACCAAGTAATGAGTAATTGTGAAACTTAGATGTTGACATATTTCTCTCCTTCACTTTCTAGCTGAGTTTGAGATTACTGTTCCTAGAGACACTGTCACTGGGTTTTACGGCGAGGCGCTGATCCTCCCCTGCAGCTTCCCTGTGGACAGCTCATGGGATCTGAGAAGCACCCTCATCCTCTGGCAGCGTGGACTGGATGTTGTTCACAGCTTCTACTACAGTCGGGACCAGCTCGACCGTCAGAATCGGCATTATGTCAACCGCACCAGTCTGTTCATTCAGGAGATGGCAAGAGGAAACGCATCACTCAAACTGGACGAAGTCAGTCTTCAGGACGCCGGCATGTACACCTGCTCCATCAGCACGAACACTGGCAGCCAGAAGAAGAGCTTTGGAGTGAATATTGCAGGTAACAAATAGTGACCCAGCTACATGGACTGATGTCCCTAGAAAACCATGTGAATCAATTTCAAGGTCTCAGAATATGATTGAATTGGGTTTTAATGTCTATGTTCTGTTGTGGTTTTCAGCGTTCTACTCTGAACCTCGTCTGCAGTTCTCATTGTTAACTGATGGAGTGAATCTTCTGGTGACCTCAGATGGGGGTTACCCTTCTCCCACACTGCAGTGGCTGATGGAGAACTCAGACATCACTAACCAGACACAAACACGCCTCACGCAGGACACACAGACAGGACTTTATGTTGTGTCAAGTTGGATAAGTCTCACCGAAGTGTCAAATTCCTCTTTGACGTTCATACTGCACAACAAACACCTGGGACAAGACATCAGGAGAGACATCCAGCTCTACTCCGGTAAGGACTTTCAAAAACATAAGCAATTTTAAAATGCTCTTGAATCATTAATAAAATGTAAGCGTTTAAAACTGATTTTTAGTTTATTTTAATTCAATTTCTTTTAACAGATAAGAGTGAGAGGCAAGGAGAGTCAGCATACAGATGTCATGTATGCTTCATATATATCCCAGTTATTCTGCTGCTGCTGCTGCTGATCGTGATGAGTGTATTGTTTTTGTTTATTAAAAGAAGAGAACAGACCAAACAAAATGGCTTTACGGAAATGGGACACCCTTCTGAAATTCAGATTCTTAATGGAAAAAGTTCAATATGTCCGTAATGGTTGTTACAAAATTACTTCAACTAGCAGTTACCCTATTAATGAAACTTATGAATGACAAGAGAACAGACCAAACTAAATGGCTTTACGGGCAATGGGA